>NC_048903.1:11118408-11185908 GCF_011077185.1 Oxyura jamaicensis | reverse complement strand
TTTTTGTGATGACCACAGAGCTGTGTGGTTTTTTGGCTTGCTTTTTTTTGTTGTTGTTTGTTTGTTTACTTCAGTGACTGAGCCTGTTCTTTCTGTAAGTAGAAGCCTTATTGTTTTATGCCTCAAAAAAAAAAAAAAGGTGACTTCTGATGGGATTTGAATACTTGCTGCCAGAAAGCTGTCGGTGATTTCCCCAGGGCAGACAGTTGTCGCAGGGCTCTGGGTGCACGCCGGGGGGGATGCATTCCCACTGGGCCGGGACACAAAGGCTCCCGCAGAGCTGCAGCGCCCCAGTGAATGACCTGGCACCGGCAGGTGACACCTGGCCCTTGGCTGTGCTTGTAAATGGGGGAGAGTGGGGAGCACTGGGAAAGGTGAGATTCCACCAAGCTTGGAGAAAAGGCTTCTTTGTACCTTACCGAAGGCTGTCTTCGAGCCGAGCCTTGCAGTGGGCTCCTGAATAAGCTTCTTTTAGCCTTTCTCAGAAAATAAAAGCAAGTGAAATGGCGGGTCTGGAAAGAGAGGCTGGTGAATAGGGTTACGGAGGGCCAGCAAGTTGTGGGGCTGAGATGCAAGAGGCTGTCTCCCAAGGAAATGGAGGAAGAGCTTCTCTGTAGAGGAACCAAATACTAATGCAATCCAAATATAGAGATTATACCCCCTATAAGTTTTAGCCTGGAATGTATGTTTTTCCTAAGGATGAAATGTCGTGAAAAATTTTATTGCTCAGTGTTTTCCTGTATCTAGCAGGACTTCATGTGGTTTAAAAGTAACATATTAAGGATTATGTGATCTTCAAAGTATACATGAAGGACTAGATTAAGATTGTATACAATTTTTGTAGGTGATAATACGGTGTATCATCAAGTCTATCTGGGTTATTCTTTGAAGATTCTCATGACCCTTATAATGATTTGAAGCAGGGTGGTTTATACGGCTACACATCATTAGTACATCATAGGCAAGACTTTATAATAACCTATTTTTTGTCTCACTAAATCTAAAAGAAGCTTTGTTAATTTTGACAACAAGTGGAAAAACAGCAGTGAATCTGTTCTTAAGTGATATACCTTAGTATATGGAGGATCCTGTTGCGAAGAACTTAGAAAATAATCATGGTTTATTAGCTACACAGTCTTTTCCCCTTTGTTTCTATTCATTTAATTTAAAGTGAAACAACTCAGCATGCAAAACTAAAATTAGCTGCAAAAAAGGTGTAAGTGAATAAACAGGCAAATCCATTAGAGTCGATGGGTTATTGGATCCCTTGCCATTCCTCAGATGGCGGCCTATTAAAAGTGGTAATGTCTGCCTCCAGCATGGCCTTAAGGCAAGAAAGAAGGCCAAGACAGGCATATTTCACATGCATCAGACACAAGAATTAAATAGACCAATGTTCCCTAAAAGACTGAAGTACATCTCTTTCTGACGTTCATCTCGGGCAAAAATTCATTGATCTCAGTATGTCCCTTGGCAATTATAAAATATTAAATCCAAGTCACACTTTTCTAGTTGGCTTAATTTTTTCTCTATTCACAGCTTTCTATTTGATCAATTTTAACAAGTTAGGAATAGCATCTAATAAAATAAAAACTGCAGAGTTAAAAAGTTTGTTCATTTGACATTCTCATATTTTCTGCATTTAGTCTTTAGACCTGCCCGTCATTTTATTGTATTTTAAATAAATTTGCACACTAAATAGGTTAAAAGAATATTTATACATACACAAGAAAAAAACCTCAACTGTATCCTTTGAATTAGCAGTTTCTTTTTAAAGCCAGGTATTCATATACGGCCGTGGTATTGCAGTGAAATCTGTATTTTAAAGTTAAATCTGTGTAGTTAATCACCATAGTTTTTACTAGTGTCAGACAGTAATCATTTCTGCTGCTTTTTCCCTTTACTATGTCAGACTGGAATACATAATGTTGTTGGAGTCTTACTTCCAAATTACTACTTACAGGAGCTGCTTTTTTTTTTTTTTTTTAACCAAAATTTTGTTTCCTTTGTGTAAATACCAGTCGGGTAGCAAAGTGAAAAATAACCTGTCAAAACCTGGATTTTAACATAGATTTGGTGATTGTAACATAAAATACAGCAGAAGAGATGTCTTTGCTGGTGGTCTTTGCTGATGAGAGAGGCCATAATTTGGGGGAAAATTCTTCCATCCAGGCAGTCTACCTGTTGTGTTAGCTTGTTCTGTTCTTGCTTAGCATTCTCATCGGGTTGGCACACTTACAACCTTCCATTCCTTAAATAAGCTCATTTAGTGGCCAACAGCTATAAGCAATCTTGGCTGCAAAGATGTCAAGAAGAATGCTCAGAATCTTGGTTGGCTTTCAAAAAGTGACAATTTTGATTATTTACTATCAGCAGAATTACCCCCATGGAAAGGTGGGGAGGGCTAACCTGGAGGTATTAAGTTTTCAGAAAAGTTAAGTTTAGGATTTTGCTTTACATTTTGGAAACAAGACCCTGTTGTCATGTTGCTACACGTTTATAAACCGCTTGCATTTATTTTAGTAAGAAAAGCTATTCTAAGTATTAATTAGAAAAAAAAAAAAAAGAGTATAACTGCTGGTGTAGTTCCGTTAACACCAACAGAGAAATCAACTTGTCCTGTGTCTGCTTGATTAAAAATACACACATGGACCAAAGAGATGTATATTTTTGTGCTTTCTCAGTGGAATTCTAAACCTGGAAAACATTTACGTTAACATTCAGTCTAGCACGTGTAGGACCAGGCTTCCTATCTGTGTTCATAGTCCTTGGCACAGGTTTGGATCCACTTGCCAAGTGAGTTGTGGCTTCCTGGGTGGCTGCAGGAGCTGGACTGGCTCTCTCCGGCAGTTGCAATGGTTGCACTCAGATCCCTCTTTGTAAAATGAGGATATTTGTACAGCCTATCTTCCATTCTTTTCTTTTTCCTCTTTTTTTTTTTTTTTTTTTCCTTTTGTTAGATTGCTAATTGTGCCTGTTCCCCTTGCTGTGTCTTTGTGCAGCATACATTGTAAGAGAGTTCATTTTCAGATGGGACTTAAAGGTGGATATAGTTACTAATTGACTGGTGTCCATCTATGCTGCCAGTGACCAACAAAGAGGTGCGGATACAACGTGACGGTGTTCAAGTACATGGGAAAACTGTACTGGTGACTCAGAATTCTACTAGCTGTAGAGATTTTTTTTCCCCTTTGTCATAGAAATTGTGAACCAGACATTTAAAAGTCACTTCAAGAGCAATGTTACTCAGAAGCATATTGAGTCGTGAAAAAATGCAGATATAATTTTCCTGTTTTAGAGTATTTTTTTATTCTTCTGGAAGAGGCACAGTTTGAAAAAGGGCTACAATATAACCTAGATCAAAAGTTTCCTGCGTGTGTCTCTCTGTCTCTCTTGGTATATATGTATGTATACATATATATATATAAAATATTTTCTATCTGTGTATCCAGTTTGGTCTCAGTCCTTTGACATAGCATTGTAAATCATCTCAAACATGCCTAGTACTAATCTTAATGAAATTAGAAGTCATGTTCCGTGTTTGCTGATTGTAAATTGATGGGGTAAATTGGATCTTTTCAAGGTTCAGCATGCTACTTGTTAACATATTCTCCGTGATGGTGGTTTTGTTGAACAGCCAGCACACCTTTATGACCAGGCAAGATTTAATTTCCACTTCTTTCCTAATGGATCACACATAATATATAATTTATTGAAAATCTGATTCTAATTGAAGTTGTGTCTCAGTAAACATTAGTTCATTGGATTCAAATGGTACTTTTGTTCAAAATTTCATTGAGTCCCCACTGCCATCAACCGTATACTCTTAATCTCCTGCTATTAATCACATCTGCCCTGAACATAACTCTTGCCTGTATGTCTTTGAATTTATAAATTGCATAACTAGGTTTGCTTTTGAAATCCACTTAAAATTCTGCATCTCGACAAAATGAGACAAAATAAGATCATTTTTAGCTAACCCTATTTGTATGTTTCCACAACTTCACATTATAGGAAAAATTGTCCTTCTCCAGTTAGCAGTTTTATTTTATTCTGCAGAAAGAAATATAGCTGTTCTTATTAAAAAAAATAAAAAATAAAAAATAAAAAAAATAAAGAGCAGTAATAGTTTAGTCAGTTTTCTGGATGTTTACATCTTTTTTCCCAGTTCTACATCATGATGTTCTCATACATTATACTATGATGTTATGATACAAAAGCAAAATTAATAGCTGTAAAAAGTGACAACATTCTGCTGTAAGGATGTGCAGCATTGTTTATTAAAGTGATCTTGTTTAAAGAATATTTTACAGAACTTCATTTTTCTTGAACTGCATACTAATTTTAAAGGTCAGTGTGGTTAGTTACCATAGTAGTGACCTAAAAATAACCTTTCTAGTGTACCTGTATATTTCTGATCTGTAGTGTTAGCATTCAGAAATGTTCTTTCCCTTAGAGTTTCAGCAGCTAAATAAGTTGCAACCCCTTCAGCTATACTCATAAAAATTTGCTTCCAGACAACATGGTCTGTTTATTGTGTAATAATCGAAATGGCACTAAATTGCAATGATTGCTGAACACTTAGGAATTGCATTAACCACTTAACTGCTAAACTATTTTCCATTTTCTTCCTCACTGTGAAGTATTATATTGATTTTCCTCTTAGTTAGAGCTGCTTACTCAACCTCTGAGATGAACAGAATATTTTAGTAGCCTCATACTCTGTCATATTTTGAGTCAATCAGCAATGACCTTGGCTAAGAATTTTCTAGAGGTTTTTAAAAAAGCTATTAAGCAAAATAGCTTGCAGTGCATAGCCTTGAATCTCCGCAGAAAATAGAGGGAAACACAAAACATCTCTAAGTGAGCTTAAAAAAAAATTATAAGGAGGACTAAATCTTTCTTTTTCCCTCTGAGGTGGGTTGTTCCCTATTGCCTTTAAAACACTGCTGCTAAGACAAATTAGTTAATAGTTGTAAGGCCTTATCCAGAGCCTTAATCGTAGCCTGTAATGTTGTGCTTGGCACGTAATTAAAAATCTAAATACAGTGATAGGTGAAGACGATTGGTAGTACCATTTCTCTCTATGGGGATGATGATGATTTTTTTTTCTAGCAAGTCTTTTTTAACTGAGGTAAAACACAAACATTTGGGAAATATCAAACTTAAAAACTCCTCGATGATACATAGCTAAACTAGTTTTGTTATCAAATATTTTAGTTTAAAATTGATTTCCTTTTTCCTTTCCAAGATTTCTGGAGATAAATTCTGTCCCTATTTATTTCTGAGAAAACTTGTCAGAAAAAGCAGAGGGGTTTGAGGTGGTTTTGTGTTTTTTTGTTGGTTTGTTTTGTTTTCTTTTTCTTTCTTTCTTTTTATTTTATTTTATTTTAAGCAAAGCCTTTCTGAAATCTTGCTGCAAAAAAAGGGGGGAAAAGGCTGATACAGGTAAGGAAGAGTTAAACAGAAATTGAGCGGGGATGCTGGGGGGCAGCAGTGCTGCAGAACATAGCAGTGTTCGTGCGAAGGCAAGTCATTTCCCGAAACACTGCAGACACATGGCCTGAGGCAGTCTAAAACCTTTGGAGACCAAAATGGCTCGCAGGAGTTAGAAGTAATAAGGTGTTTTTCCCTTCTTTCTCCTTCACTGAAATTCTGTAAGGTTGCTATGCATTACCAAGGAACAATGCCACTATTTTTGTGTTTTATATGGGTATTAAGATCCATTACAATTTGACATTTTTAAGATTGGTTATCCTGTAGTTTGGTGTTAAATTGAAGTTGTTTGTTTTGAATTTAATTCTTTCATTTTTCAAAGGAAAAAAAGGCAGCACTGCTGTGCTGATAGCTTACTGAAGTATGCCAGGGTTTGATGTTTGAATTGAATGTTTGCTATCCCAAAATACAGGCAAAATTATCTTTAAAAGAACTCTAGATTTTTTATTTTTTGTTTATAATCATTTTAATGTCTGAAATATGCTTTCTGGTTAGCTTTTCGCAATCAGATTGTAGAAGATATTGTGCATATATCTTTAAGGCATAGCATTTCTGGGATTATTTTTAACACTGTGTTACACATCCGAGATGTATTGTGCTTAATGCAACCTGCTTATGATTATTACAACCCTATACGTTTGCAGCAGCTAAATAAACTCCACATCAAATAAATTACTGCAGCAATGTTATTAGGCCAGCAGCAATGTTAAGGACATCTGTTAACTCTTTTTCAAATGCCCTGTCCTTACTCGTTTATTCTAAACATTTCTGTTGTTAATTACTACTTAAGTATGTGAAATCATCATTCAAACGTAGCTGTGAAGACCTGTTTAGGAGGACTGAAGCAGGCTTGGGTCCCATTCTCAGCCTTACTCCATATGCAACATTGAGAGGGGACCCATAGCTTGTTGTTTTAGGTTGAACACTTAAAAGTCAGGTAAATTAGGACAACTGACATGTATTTTTGTTACTGTAGTTCCAGCAACAGACATGATGTACGGCACGGTCTGAGCAATTTCCCCCACTTAGGCCCTGAAAGTCTAACTTCTTGCTCTTAGTGAAGAAATTTGCAGCAAAACTTTCTCTGTCAAAATGCATTTTTCTCAAAGATAAAATGTTTAGCGCAAGTACATCTGTCTCCAAACTGTATTTGTGAAGGAGGTTTCTCTGCTCCTGAGATGACATTTCTAGTCAGGCTGCGAGCCTGTTGCCCAGTGGCTGCAGCACCTGGGACACAAAGGCTGGACGCGGCCTTTGCCCCTGGGTTGGCAAGTCCCTCTGCCACTCGTCGTTGTTATGATGCAGACTGAAATCTTCCAAAATGGAAATTGTCCCTGATTTGGTTACCATAACATGGTAAAATGGTGCCTATTAAAACCCAACTCAGAGTTCTTTTAAAAATCTTTTCATTTGAAATTCATGTGAGACCGCAAGGTGTTTTGCTAGCTCGCAACAAGAGTGGCTTAGGTCACCATCTTTATTTGTAATTTAGTGAATTGTAGATATTTGATCATGAAAACAAACAAATAGGGTGATGTTTTTCAGATGTTAGATGATGATACTTAAGTAGAACTCTTGTAAATTAAAAAACAAAAACAGAAGCAATTATAAAAGGATCCACAAAGAGCCTGTATAGACGGTGTCTAAAAGACTTCTGTTGGGAAGTTTGCCAGAATAGTGTGAATTTACATAGCTTTTCATCAACAGTGTATGAAAAATAGATGCGAAGTAAACAAATACTCAATAAGTATGTTTCGCTTTTGTCATCTGAATATTGTCTGATTTTCAAATTACAGTCTTACATCTCAATGTGATTGAAGAAAACTTGTAGTATATACTTACAGCATTGCCAATTCAAGCATTTTCTTTATTACTGGAGTTCAGTTAATCACAAAGTGCGTGGCTCATTGTAGTGTGAGAGGCTGTGGAGGATCCCAGCTCTGATATGAACCTCTAGTTAAATGATTCATCTGAGAACAGACTGAGCGACCGAGGACATGCTTGCAAGCATGAAAATTCCCAGTTGCAAAATGGCATCCCTTCCTTTGCCCTTCTTCTCTTTCTGGTGAGACCAAGACGCTTAAGCAGAGCTTGAGCCCTTCACCTCTGGTTGCAAAGCCCAGCTCTCGCCTGTGCTGCTGCCAGCCCTGGTGAATGCCTCTCCCCGAGTGAGATTCTCACACATGCTCTGTAGAGGCTGTCAGATAAGATCATGGCTTGGCCAACTTTTATTTATGGGCCAATGAATTATGCAGCTGGGGTAATTAGATGTTTTTGTTTTGTGAATCAGGATTATGCTCCTGGGGTGCCAACCTAGGAAAGCCTGCGAAACTGCATAATAAAAGTCATTTTTATGCAGAGGTAGAAATATTTGAATGCAAAAGAGAATGTGTGTGTGTGTGTAGGGAAGCTAATGTCCTCCTGCATTTGGAGAGGAAGAGTGAAGTGTAAACTCTAGCTGTTATCCATTAAAGCTTTTATTTCTCTTGCATTGTATAGGGAAGGAAGAGGCTGTTTTAGCATAAACTCCAAAAGAAAACATGTATTTCCCCCAAGTACAGGTACAAAATACAGATGCTTTTGTGTAGTTGGAAAACACTTATGGAGTTATATTTGTGTATTCGGGGAGTCTGTGTATATGTATAGTTGCTGTATTCTATTTTGTTTAACAGAACCCTGATTACAACTAAAGTTTGATATACTTTAATCACATCATAGTTTCTATGGTGTCCTTCAATTGCATATATTAGAAGACATTTGAGGTAGCAGACTAGTATTTTTGACTTTTCTAACCTACATGCTTTATGTTTGTGCCTCAAGATAACATTGAATAACATATTTAAACTACTCATGTGTGAAAAAGCAAAATTATATCTCATGAACTGATTTCTTCACACATTCAAAAAATCAAATTTCCGTTTTGTTCAGATACTAAACAAAAATCAGAGGGGAAACAATGTTTTTAGGAATGATACTGTATTTCAAAATGGTGAAGATATGAATACCTTTAATGAAAATGTATGGTGCTCATTTTAAAAGTTAAATCATTTTACAAAGGTAGTATTTTATAAATGTAGTTTTCATTATGAAGGCATTACAGTCTGGTTCAGTTGATAATGAGTCAGAGTTTCCTGAGCTGTTATAATTTAATATTTCAAGTTGAAAATAGATATTGTAAAATAGTAATTGGTGATTACCATATTTGCTTCTTTCTTCAGTTTCATCAGCCATAAGAACTAATGCTGTCAAGTGCTGATGCTCTGTTTACATATAATAAAACTAGAGGTGCATATGCTCTTGTGGATATCATTAGTTTTTATTAAATATATATTTATGTTTTATATATGTCTGTGTGTATGTAGTAGTTCTGTAGAGGTATGTATAAATCATTATACCAAGGCCATGGTCTTTCATGGATTTAAATTACTGTGTGGCTATTCTTTGAGTTTTTGTAAACAAGGCAGACTTTAAATTTAAAAGCAGTATGCCAGATGAGCTGTTCTGGCAGCCCTTAGAATTAAAGCTTAGGCTTTCAAATTCCTACATCTCAAAATAGAACTTGGTGACATGGGATGCAAGTCTTTAAAAACAAAACAAACAAACAAAAGAACCCGATAATAGTAAAAGTTTCAAGCATCCCTGCTCAATTTACAGAATCTGTCCCATTTTCCTAATTTTGGGGCGAATTTACATTGATTTACCATTAGATTAACTTTTTATTTTTCAATTTGATGCTATTGTTCTTGTCTCTGCTTAATTTTTAAGGTGACTCAGTAGTGAGGTGGTAAGGTGTTATAGTAGTTTTGCTGTATGTGCAAAAACCAGATGAGAACTGCTCTACTGTATAGCATGAGTTGGTTAGACAGAGGCTGAGTCAAGCGGTGTGGGGAACATTGCTAAAATAATAAAGTTCGTTCTTGGAAATTATTTAGTCCACTGTAGTTCCACTGAAGGTGATGCAGTGTTCAAAACAGGAGCATAACAGAAGCAAAGTACTTTGTAATGAGTATGTAATAAATGTGGCAGGATCTTGAGCAATGCTTTTCAGAGTAAAGGATGTTCTGGCTACTGGTCTGTCATTATGAACTGGAAAAAAAAAATAAATAAATAAAAATAAAATTGAAGGAATTGTTTAGGACCTTGACCAAATAATGTCACTTGGAGGAGCAGTGAAGATTTCTGAAAAGCATATAATCTGGCCATCATTTTGCTGCAATTTAATTTTTAGAAGATAAATATAAGCCAAGATCTAAGAACAGTGGTAGTTAGCAGGAAAAGCTGATACGGGATTATCAAGGTGAGGGTTCAGACAGAACAGGTGGTAAAATAGTTATAACCTACTGTACCAAATGTTACTGCTGCACACGTTCAGGTAGCATATTATATGTATTATGAGGAAGGAGCAATGATCTTTACACAGGTTTTTAGAAAGACCTAAAAATAAGCTCCTGAAAAACTAATTCCATGATTTCAAGCCAGATTAATGAACTGTTACTGAATCCAGTATTCCAGAAAGGAAGACAAGAAGTTATGCATAGCATGCAACTGTTTATGTTTTAATTCCCCAAAAGCTAAAATGAAGCTTGTGTTTCAGAAATTCTATTTCAGGCTCATTGTACTTGAATTTCTGGGGTAAGCATTTAAAGAAAAAACAAATTTACAGCACTTGAATTTAGATTATTAGAACAGTTTATGGTTTATTTTTTTGTAACTTGTAATCAGGGGCCAGATTGTCAAAAGAGCATGCAATCCTAGTAAGGTGCCAATGAAGTGATACATTTCTTATCGGAAACAATTGCAGCTTCACTGTGTTAGAGCACTTTCAAAAATCTGACTCCTGATCTATAATTTCTGCTGTTATTATTCAGACACTTTTTAGAGAACCCATGAAATGAATGAAAAGAATACCATGAAAATGTGAAGGTGAAAGACAGGAAAGAGAAAAAAGGGTTAATCAAGTCAGAAGTACTGGGAGAAGAAGTGGAATGGTAGCAAAGAAGAAAAATGAAGGCAGAGAGTTGTGATTTGGAGTGGTGCTAAAGAGCCTCTGGGCTTGAGATTCATCTCGCATTTTATAATGCTCATGTTGTGTTGTATCATAATGCACTTGCTTCTACTAGAGCTAGCTTTTTCTCGTCTCTTATTGCCAATGGTAAAAATAGGCCAGTAGCATCATTCCATACTATTGAGCGCATTCTAAATTCCACACTGTTTTTTTAACTTGCCTCTCTAATTAATTTAGTAATCCTCTTCAGTGTGTATGCATGTGCACATTTGGGTATGTCTGCTCTGTTGCCCTCTTCCGTCATCTGTTCGAGCTCTCACATTGCTGATGATTGGTTGTGCCAGCTCCCTTCCAAAGACTGAATATATTACACTCCACTGCCTTTTGTTTAACTTCGCCAAAAAAATCCCATCATGAATCTCTGTTTTTGGCTGGTACTTTTGGGAAAGATTCTTCCTCTGTAGTTGCATCCGTCTTTTTTATGTATTACTCGTTTTCATTTTATTTTGGGAGTAATTAGATAGTGAGACATCAGTGTACATATTGATAATTGTCATTTTGGGGGACCTATGAGTAATATATAATATTATATAATTTTTTTAATTGAAGGCTGGGTTATGGTAGCTATGATATTTACTCGCTAATTCAGCTTTTCCTGTAGGTAGTCTGTGTGGTATCCAAACCTACCAGAACAGAAAAGATGAGAAGTTATCTCTAACTAAGATTAGAGCTTTAACATCTGGAAACAATGTTTTTGTACATCACTGTCTCCTCCATGATTATCTGTAAGATTGAAGAGATTTTTCTTCAGATATTGATATTGCTATGGATTACTCAATTTTTTCTTTTTGTTACCGCAAGATGCAGTTGGTTAGAGGATCTTCTTGAAAGCTTTCATGTTGCATTTGTTCCCACTTTATAAAAAGAGGTGGATCTGGGATAATTGTGAGAGTGCAGGAGGGTTAACTTTAAAAAAGCAATATATATATATATATATATTTTGAATGGCTTAGTTTGAAATTCAAGTCTTGTTCTCTGTTGGTTGTGTTGAATATAAGTTTAAAATGTTGGTTGTTTGCTTTGTGGTGAAATGGGTTGGAGGAGGGATGAGGATTTGGGTATTCTTGAGGAAAAGGAGGAGATTACAGGTTTTTTCAAATGGTAGGAAAGTTTAAATTGTCATCATTGTGTTTAAGTTAAACTAATCTGCCTTTCAGTCAAGGCTTGACTGTCTCATTTTGTCCTATAATGGGGAGAATGGAAAAACCTGGATTGAAACTAAAAGGTTAGGGGAGAGTATCAAGCATAAGTTATAAAAAATTATGATGGAAGTATGTATGTTGAGGCAATTTAAAGAGGGGCAGCAGATCAGATCACAGTCTGGAGGGTAGACAGCGATGAAGAGTGGTGGAGGCATGCAGGTCACGAAACATTTCTGTACTGAGTCCTGGAGAACTGATCCTGGCATGAAGGAAAGAGAGAAGCAGGACTTGGAAAAGACTTGGGAAAGAGTATATCTTGATAAAGAGCAAATTGTGACCATAACATGCAGGGGACTGCCTTCAAAATGTAGAAGGAAAAACTACAGATCATATTGAATGGGGGCCGCTGCTATGAGCTTCCTGCTGTCTGTAGCAAGGAAAACAGAGTTTCATTTTTGGAGCCATTTTTTCAAGAACTATTTGTGCTGGTATGATTTAAGGTTTTTTGGACTTGTTCTGAACAGAAAACCACACTAACTTAAAAAGAGTCAAGAGAATTAATTGTAAGAGACATAAACATTAAGAAATAAAGGAATGGGTAGCTAAATGATTCAGAGACTTCTCCCTGCTGAACTCCGTCATTTCTCCCTGATGTCTGAAATACATCAGGCCTTAATTATATTCCATGATATTTGCAGTAATAGAAAGAGTGTTAACCATCTTCCACATTTTATTTATAAACATTGATGTCTTGTTTCCTATACACTGGACTGTTTTCTGACAATGTGTTTATCCTGCAAGCTGAAGGTATTAGCATTTAAGGCTTAATTTTATTGCCATTCAATTCTGAGATAACCGCACTGCCTGCTTGCTTTTGCTTTATTTAACGGATTGGGTATATGAATTAGGGCCATATACTGCCCTCAATCCACAGAGGAGCCTCTGGTAATTATAGGGAAAGGTTTATACCACTATTCTTAGATTGTAACTAATCTGCTAGCAAATTTTTCACTAAAAAAAAAAAAATTGTGCCAAGAGCTGGTAGATCCATCGCTATTTTTGCCCTTTGTTTGGCAGGTAATACAAAAAGTCACTTGATTGGCACTTGCACAGTTGCTGGGAGTGCACAAGATGGCCCACAGTTGCATACATAATTATTTTAAAGTCTGGGTTATACATCATAATTAGGCTTAAGAACTGAAAGTCAGTGGAGATGAATGAGGGCAATTCATGCTCTCAAGGGCTGAGAAAGTGATTTTGAGTTTAGATTTCACATTTGTAATTTTTTTTTCCACAAGCATTAAGATGTAGATACTTCTCTCTCTGTCTCTCTCTCTTCCTCCCATGGGAGGACTGGCAATATATGAAACAGCTATATGATGTCTGTGTCTCACCTTAAGTAGGTGAGATGTAGCTAGCACATGAGGTGGCCAAGGCGCACTTCTTAGTGCTAATTTTCTTCTTAATCAGAAACAGCTAAGAATGAATCTAGACCCCCACAGTTAGCTGGTCCCCTACAGTTGTTCTGCTCAGCATGTCTTCCAGAACAGGCCAAAAAAGCAATCTTTATTGGCTAGTAATTATGTATATTTTAATTAGATATTTAAACAATTAAATTTTACAGCTATATGTGTCTAGAGATTGATGAATGTCAAGAATATTTTAATTATTTTAAGTTTCTGATTAAATGAAAGTCACAATCATACAGGTTAGAAAAGAAGGGGCCACCCACACTGTAAAACTGTGATAGTTTTGAACTAATATCAGGAATTACCACAAGAGAAAAATCAGATGGAAAGCAAATATGATTCAAGGGAAATGTGAATCCTGCAAGTTCAGCTGTAGGGCTTCTCCTAAAGTTAGTGTGACATTTCTCCTTTCCCAGTGAGAGGGAATATAGGCATGTACAGCATGGTTGGAGTACAGTAATATGGGCAAATCCCTTAAAAGAGGAAAAGAAAAGAAAAAAAAAAAAAACATGCTAATATTGAAAGATGAGAAGGGAAAAGCACCACAATACTTGAATAACAATCAAAAAATTGGCAGGATTAGTATTTCAAAGGGAGCAGCACTTGATTAAACGTTTGGAAAGCATGGGAGGAGAAGCATTCCAAGCAAAATGAAAATATATGTGTATGATGGAAACCGGATAAATAGAATATTCAGCTTATAATTACCACTGCAAGAATGCAGTCCAAACTGAGAGTTCTTAATCAGGTAAAATTGTCATTGCTTTTAAGTCCAAGTAAGGCAGTGAATTGTGGTAGGTATGAGATGTTTGTGGATAAAGATGTTGGCAAGATCTGTGGTTGCAACAAGGAGCAGGTCCATGAACAAAGTAAATGAAAAGACCTGGAGACTGCACCACCTGAGCAAATCGTGAGTGTGTTGCAAGAAGGCAGAGGATACAAGACATGTTTTTATCACAAACCGAGTGAGGGATACCAAAAGCTCTTTGAAGGGTGAAAAGTCCTAGCAGAATGCAGACCTGTATCTCTGTGCAGGAAAAACATGAGCTTCACTTTCCCTCATTAATGCAGTGATTCTGCAGAGATCTGCTTGGATAAGGTGTTTAAGAATTTGAAATTTTGCAGTCTGGTTTCTTCCTGAGAATGACCTGTTGAGGACTGGGCAGTTGAGCAGTTGCCTCCCTTGAGCAGGTAAATGAAATAGCCCATATCTGCTTTACTCTTACTCGTGTTACTTATTTCCAGTGGGGCAGACTTCTCTTCTTTCCAGGTTGTTTCTCACTGAAATGTTGCGTAACTTGCTTTTTGCCCCCGTTCTCATTCAGTTTTTTTGGGGGGACGTTCTCTCAGAAGAAGAAATAGGTGGTCAGGTTGGTAGTAGGTGCTGAGTTCTTTCAGCTGGAACTTTTTGGTGTGATGCTGTTTTACAAAGCAGGTTTTCAATTATAATGCTACTTGCATATGTGACTTAGCTTAGCATAATAAAGGCGAAGAGCAGATACGTATAAAGCATTCTTTTTGTAATGGCAGTACATTTAGTTGGGTTGAAATAACATAATGTAATTATAAACTAAAATGATCACATCTAAAGAAAAATTCTTCACTGTATCCATGTCTTAGTATGATTTACCTTCCTCTTACTATTTCTTAATATAAAAATTACTGCATGCTGTCTTTGAAATGTTGCAATTGTGTTGGTATTTGAAGTACTTGTAAATACTTGTGCAAATCAGTTTTTCTGATGTTTGTCTGCAGGGTGAGGTGTGTGTTTATGTGCCCAGGGGAAATGAGACGCATTTGCATCCAAGAGGGTGTAGCAAGCAAACGCGTGCCAAAACGGAGTCTGTAGGAACAGTTGCACTAAAATAGTATAGGAGAGAAATGTTTGCAAATGAAAATAACTAGCTGCCTAAGAAATCATGGTATCTAATCCTCGCTGTAAATGTTGCTGATCTGAAGGCCTAAATGATAGCTTTTGGTGATGAATCTTTCTAAAGACATTTGTAATGCCATCATATTGCACATATGAAGATGCACAGTCTTTCTGTGGATGTAATTATGTTTCATACGGTACTGTTAATCTTTGGGATGCTGATGAACAGTTACTATTTACTTTTCTGTATTTCAGGGGAGTACTGATTTAAAGATGTTTCAGCTTCCATTTAAATCAGTGAAATCATTACTATTAGCCTCAGTAAGTGCTGAATTAAACCCTAAATTATGTGGGACAGCTAATCATACATAATATACCTGTTTTTCGTGTATAAAGTGCCTGTCAGCCAAAGATCTAATAGCACTTTATGCAAGCAATCATTATTGCTGCAGAATATCTCCAGAATATTTGTTATGATCCAAGACCTCTTAGCATAAGGCCAGACTATTGTATACCTTATTTTCCCACTCCTCTTCAGTTCATGGAGGTTAGAGAGACAAAATTCCTTGTATTTTTTTTACTCCATAGATTGCTTGGCTTTGAATTGTTACTATATGATTCCCACTTTCAGACTTTGGCTTGAAGTGCAAGTCTGCCACAAGGATGTGCCACGTAGCCTGGGAAGAAAACCAGCATATCTTTTATCATTATTGCCTTGTCTCTCTGGGTCACAGAGAAGCAATAGCCGCAGTTCAAGACTATGTTCAAAGGAGAGATGTCAGGACTGAATTGTTTTCTGGTGAAGGAACGATGGATAAAATATTAAATGCAATCTTCTATTTGCCCCTATCTTTGTGTTTCCTGACAAGAATATCACAGTGTATTTCCATGGCTCTGTAATTCAATGCCTTTATAAGCTGAAGGTATACAGATTAGTGAAAAAAAAAAAAAAGAAAGAAAGAAAGAAAAAGATTTAATTGTTCAACAGTATAAATCACTGTTATAAAATCAGTAGATTTTGTTACATATGGTTTCGTTATGTGAAATCAATTCTGTTTCAAACAAGGAACAGCACGCTTTTGAGAGTTAGTCAGTCAGTTTAACCTTCATACGCCTGCTGCTCTAACCATTGTAATTGAATGCACAAAGAGATTTTTACTTTCCGAGCAGTAGGGGAGTTTGTCCATGAAAATTTCGGACGAGGTGTACCTGTCTTTCTCAGTCCACTTTCTCAGTAGCCTTTAAACCTTCTGGGAAATACTGACCAAACCTGGTGTGTGTGGAGGGGGTGAAGAGGGAAAGAGGCAGTAAGGAGCTCGAGACCAAGCCCATGAAAACCACCATGAGGACTGTTAGCTTGGGCACAGGGAAGAAGAGACATGCTGGTATCGGCAGCGAGGAGAAGGCTGCAATATAAACTCGACAAGTTTCAGGGTAGGTTTGACTTGGGGGCCACGTGTGCTGGGTGGGTGATGAGCACAGGCTCCGTGGGTCTGCCCTCCGGGGGGTGGCACTCGCCCAGTTGGCTCATGAGGATGGGAGAAGAGCTGGGAGTGGGGTGGTCCTGAGGCCATTCCGAAGGGAGGCAAAACCCTGGGGCCCATCTGTAATAGGTGGAGGGTGCTACCGTGGACGGAGAATATTTCTGGGGGAGGTGAGAGGTGATGAAAACGATGTAGAGGAGCAGATTTTATTGTGGTAAGAAGTAGTACCAGAGAAATGCAATACATCTGGAAGAAATGAGGCTTCATTAGTTTCTCTGTTCACAGGAGTATTTGTTTTAATTTCTAGGATGTATGTTTCTTTGGTAGACAGTTATGTATGTTTACCTAGGAATCTACTAACTCTTTGGTAGCAAACAAGCTGAGGTGAGTAGCCCAAATCTTGTGTCACATCTAACATAAATTTGGAATTGCTTCAAAACATGCACGCTGAACCAGTTATTACTTCAATTCTTCTTCTTAAGCTGTAGTTTCAACCTAGGTAGCTTCGAACAATTCAATTAAGCTTGACAGTCCAACAATGTTATTTAAAATACTGTAAGTTGTATATACACGTCAGCTAAGCGTATCTGAAGTGTATTAAAGCTCATTAAAGTTGATGGAATCTGACTGTTTCAGTGGGTCTTGGATTACAGGTTAACAGAGAGCATGGCACCATGGCTTTTTTTTTTTTTTTTTTTTTTTTTTCCCCTTCAAATTCCTGCATTTAATTTGATTTTCAATCTTGATTTTCAGCCTTTCTGGCTGTACCACAGCGTGGTCCTTGCTGGCAGTGGGAGTTGTGTGGGTCTTCCTGGAAAGCCCTTTTGCATGGGTGCTGCACAGTGCAGAATAATTCAGTTGCTCTCTGCTGTCTTCCTTACTGTCCTGTGAGATTTGCAGCTACCAAGTTCAAGGCAGTCACCAGCCACCTTAGTAGTACAAGAAAGAAAAATTGAAGCAGCAAGGGAAAAGAGACAGTGGGAAAAAGGAGAGGACAAGATGGAATGGGAAAAGAATCATTTATGTAAGTCGTTTCAAAAAGAAGAGGCAGTAAGAGTCCATACATAGATTGTATAAATTGTTTGTGTGTGTGTGTGTGTGTGTGTTTCTGGTCTCAAACATCTTAAATTTCCCTGAAGTTATAAATAGAAGTTCACTGATACAAGAACTGGTACTGATGTATATTTGAGTGGGTGTGATTTGGTAATAGCTTGGGTGTGGCAGGCAGGAAACAAAGGATGTAAACAATTTACAACCATTTTTTTTTTTTTTACTAGAGCTTTTATCTTTGTAACTCTTACTAGTTTCCATAGATAAAAACAAGATCAGGCTTGTTAGTGTTGATGAAAAGTTTGCCATGCTGATTTAAAACAACAAAAAAAGTTTTTTTCTTGAGTAAAACCTGTATTTCTTCAATTCCACCATTATTGGCAATTAACTAGGCTTGTATTCATGTACATAATTTTAAAAAAGTGGCAACAAGCACAGTTATGAATGCACACAGCTTAATTTTGTGTTATGGTGTTGCATTAGGTATATGCTCTTACCATCCAAAAGTTCAGTACCTCAAGTGATAAATGCAATGAATATGACTTACCTCATCTTAATTCCAGCTACTCTGTCCAATAAATATAAAGCAATTAATTGCTGTATAGGTACCTCAAGTATTAAATAAATGGTTTTATATGAAGAAATACATGTGTGTGTGTGTGTGTGTGTGTATATATATATATATATATATAAAAGTAACTTTCCTATTAATATTTGGTTAAGTGTGTGCAGGATGGTTCTGGCCCAGTAAGCTACAGATAGTATTTTTGAAGAGTTTCTTGCCATGAGTTTAAGGTGGCCACCTTGTTAACACTTGTTAAGTGTTTTTATTATGTTCAGGAACTGCAGTCAGCATGGATCTGAAAGAACTATTACTTGGAGCAGGGGGAGAGATTCACCATATCAGAGACAGAGAAGAAAAATATTTTTGAGTCAGCTTGTTCAAAATAAATATAGACATGGTAGTTCCTTGGAGAGTTGGAAATAGTGGCAACAGCCCTGGCAAAAAAAATGCATGGTAAGAGTGCAGACAAGAAGCAGCTTAAGGTAGGGTGTTGTTTCAGACCTGTGGAAAAGAGTATGAGTTTAAATGATGGTATTTCTTTTAGGAATGCAAAGCATTTTGGCATAAGGGCTGAATAAATTCAGAGCACCACTTATAAATGGATTGTGCACGGGAGATGTGTCTGTCGTCAGCATGGATGAGCAACCCTTAGAGCTGCAGCACATGCTTTTCCTGTGAGCAGTGAGGCTAGGTGGTAAATCAATTAATCTATTAAGAAAAGCTACTTTATACTGGAGAACAGAATACCTAAGACCAAATGCTCATGGTGCTCAAAAGTTGTGGGCTTCTCCTTCTCTTGCCTCTCAGCTTAGCCACATTCATATAACTACATTAAGCATATTTGTGGTTATAAGAGAATAGGATTTGTCCCACTACTTTAACAGCCAGATATAGGAGAAATAACTTGAGCAGTGTAGTTCTGCCGGTGAGTCTGATTTTGCCAGTACACAGAGAGAAAAGCAGTAGTGAAAACAGTGTTATGTCTTACTTGCAATATACCATGTTTGTTTCCCCTACAACCTTTCAGTACTAAAATTATGCTTAACTGTATTATTAATGGCTAGAATCAAGACCCTAGAATAAGTATTCCCTAGACAAAGAAATGTAAGTTAAGAGCAGCAGTAAGTAGACTTGAAATAGGTATTTTAAAAGTTTTGAAAACTGTGCCAGATGCTTTAGAGGTTTGAAAACTAATTTAAACCTTTTCATGGATTAAAACCTACTTTTTAAAGTCAGAATATTTTATTTCACCAGAAATCAATAAAAACAATGGCTTTTTAAGGATGAAAAAAGGGTTGAATCTATCCATCTATATCACATTTCTGTTCTAAACTCAAAAAGACTGCAGAGTTTATAAATTACGTCCTTTGAATTTCTAAATATTCGGATCATAGTGTGCTCTGGCCCTGATCAGTAACTAAGGAATGTAGTTTTTGAATGCTATCTCTATAAAGAAGGCCAGAATGAAGTATTCGTTAATTCAGTAGCTTTGGACCAATTTAAATAAAACAAAACAAACAAAAGATTTAACATAGCACTAGAAAACAGTACCCCAATTTTTGTTTTTATCATCTTAAATGTCTGAGTTTTCCTTGCAATTTTTTTACTTAATTTTTCAACCTCTCAGCTGAGCACTGTGTTCTCTAGCAAGATTGTTTAGTATCTAGTATCTCCTCACAGCAAGCCTTTTTTCTTCAGTATGCCCAGAGGAGATAATGGGGGGTCCCCATGGGACTGCTGAGGTTATTATGGCAGTAGCAACATACTGGTACACCACTCACCTCTTTCCAGTCCTAGACAGGATGTGGAAAAGCATTGTGCACACATTTCATATACTAAAGATGCCTTTATCTACTGCAATTAGTTTTGTCCTAAAAAAGGCCCTTGAAATTGTAGTGGTCGATTACATCTACGGCTAACATGACTGTAGCAGGAGAATTAGCCAGATATATTTGTCCTGTGTTGTAAATAACTCGTGCATGTTTTCACTTGTTTCTTTACTCTGGTTAACTTGCTGAAGCTCTGAGTGGGGAAAAAGGAGAGAGTCATGTACTATGTTCAGAATGAAGCTCATAATACATTTAGTCGTTTAAAATAATCCAGCAGTTAATAGTTGTAAACCTGAGAGTTGGAGGACTCTCCACTGTTGCAGGACTTTGAACTCTGCTGTGTTTTCTTTGTAGGGCCTCAGTATGTCTGGTGGAAGTCAGACTGGCTTGGGGACTCCTTCATCCAGGCAGTATGCCCGACAGAAAATAACTCGCGTAAACCTCAGGGACTTCATCTTCTACATGGAACAGGAAAGAGAAACGAGCCATTCTCTCCTGCTCTATCGAGCTCTGCTTAAGTAAAGCCAAGAATTGTACTGATTTCTCCATACAGAAGCTCAACTTGCATTGAAAAGCTGTCATTTTAATGTGCCTTCTATTTTTTTCAGAAGTCAATGTTCCAGTAATTTTGTTTTGTAAAATTGTCAGACACATGCAATAAATTCCCTTTATGTAAAACAAAAAAAAAAAATTAGGAAAAGAAAAAAGAAATAAAAAAATGTGCAAAAGGTTTTAAAATGTTAAATCCACAGATGTAACCAACTTCAAAGTCTTACTACATTTGGCCATTTTAGATAAGGCTAAAATAGATGGCATTGAAGTTACACAAATGGAAAGACTGCTGCAATGGCTTACATAAACCATCTCATAGCAAGGAAGATTGGGACAGGTTCACAGAATTGGGACCTAACCAGGGGATTAACCTTTTTGTTCACTTACGGTGCTGGTTTTCTTTTCCTAGCACTGTTTCCAATAGCTAACCATGGCGATACCTGTTATTTTAGATTAGTTCTAATTGCATTTTTTTGCACAGCTAAACGAATAACCAATGCACATTCTCACAAATTTTATATATTTAGGATTTTTGCTTTTACTGCACAGCTCTTTTCCTGAGCCATTTGCTGAACCAAATCCTAAGTGTATGAAATCTGTGCATTTGGGTCCCGGTGGAGTTACCCTGACTAGCTTCCAGTTGTTTTCTGAATCTATTCAACCTTTTGCACATTTGTAGCAGCTGGTTAGTAACGTGAATCATTTTATTTTCTAAAATCTTTATTTATTTATTGCAGAGTATGGTTTAATGGTGGTTTTAAAGGAGAATATTGTTCAGTAAAGGTTTTAGAGTATTCTATATGGATTTTTCAAGTCACTGTAAAGGAAGTTTCTGGGATCCAGTTCCACTTTTAGTAGCTGTCACGAGAGCAGGGGTGAGCCCTGTGAGCTCGGTGCCACTGGGCGGTCAGGGCAGCGCTGCAGGGACTGGCGATGCTTTGCCTTGGACGATTGGACCTGAGGACTCCAGTCCAGAGAGGCTCATGAACAAGTGCATGCCTTTAAGCATATGGTAGTTTTAAGTACTTAAAGGTGGGAGGAATGCTTTTTAAATGCTTTGCTGAATTGGAATTTAAGGGGCCCACACTAAAGCCAAGCAAACTTAGTGTGAGTCTTTTAAATGGGTATCGGATAGGAATGCTAAGCAAGCAGCTGGGCACAAGTTGTACTTCAAACCTAACAGTATTATCAGTAACCATGGAAGGGAGACATTTGCTTATTTATCTTTTCAATTTTTACTATGTTTTGCTTGCCACTTTTTTGAGGCAATATTTTTTTTTTTGATGGGAAACCATAGCGAAAGCACAAATAGAACTATTTGTCCAATAGTTTTAAAAACAAAAGTTTTAATTATTTTTTAAGGTTTATGAAAAGCAGAAGAAAATTTATACTGCTGCTATTTAGCCAAAAGATTATTCATAAGGTATTTAAGGCCAGGAAGTGTAAAATTATGTTTTAAATGTATTGATAATTTGTACATATTGTTTATAAAGGCCTTGTGTTTATTAGAATTACGTTATTTTGATGATTTCTGTACATACTCGTAAATACCCCCAATTTGTGTGAAAACATACTCCCTTATTTGTACTTATTTTGTAAAGAAATAAAACAATTTACTAAAGTAACACATCGAGTGACATACAGTATTAATTTATCAAACATGAATTTCACATTGTCTTGTAGTTCTTAAGCACTGTTCAGAAACATTTTGCATTAAAATATTAACAGAATAGCCACAAAGAAATATTAAAACCAAATACTCCAATGTTTTGTTGTGCTGATTCTTATCCTTTGTCAAACATCTAATAAAATTGTCAACAAACCTTGATGCTATTAATACAGTGAATGAATGCACTCAACAGTTGCTTTTTCAAAAGCAATTAGTCCAATAAGCACAACATAACATTCTTTCACTTGTTTTCTGAGACTTGGGAGCCGAGTGGTGTAACAGGGTTGTACAAAAAGTGCTAGCAAAGACTCATGTTCTTCAAGCCACAGTTTCAGTGCTCAGAAAAAAAAAAAAAAAAAAAAACAAAAAAAAAAAAAGGATCAGAACAATTTTGTTCCATCAAATTAGTTTAAAACCAGGCTATGCTTACTTTTTGGCCTTCATAATAAAAACATTTGCTGGCTGCACACCACAGTTTTATTGGAGTTTCTATGATATTTTAAAACCTGTTTTAGTGACACTGAGCAATGTTCTTAATTACGTTATGTTGCTATGGTTTAAGGCCAGAAGTAGAAATTCAAATCAGTTTATGCTGATATTGCTGCATAAGAATACAGGGAAATAAGTAAAAAAAAGATATAAATGAAACTGTAATAAACTTTAAATAAGTGACCTGAAGTTACTAACTAAAAGAACATGTCCTAGCTTAACTTTTTTTTTTTTTTTAAAAAAAAGGCATATTTCTTCTAACAAAGTGATTGTTTCCACATGTCTTCCTTGCCTTAGTGCTATTTTGCAGTTATTGTTGTGATGTCATGGCTCAAACTTTCCATCTCAAGTTCACATTTAACTCGGTTGGCGCAGCCTGGAACTTTTCATGATGCCACCTTTGCAAACTGCTGTAAGTACTCGAGCTGCTTTATTGACCTATAAAAAAAATACGGTAAACACCAAACTGAAGAAAAACAAACCAACCAACCAACCACAAATACTTCAAATGGCTTTCTACACATATCTGAAAGCATCCTGCTTCCAAGCTTGTGAGAGAGCTCTCTGCCTGCACCTTCAAATGGGAGCAGGATGTGCTCAGCACCCCGCAGATACTCAGTGTCCGGTCTGGCTTGCAGACAACCTGTGGTGACCTCAGGGAAGGCTTTGCCTAAGAATGGCAGAACTGAGCATTTTTAAACAGAAATGTGACATGTTCACCTTTATCTCCTATCTGAGAGGTAATGAATGGAAGAGGGTACACAGACAGGTGTTCAGCCTCTGCTAGTACTAAGTATTCCTGGTCAGGAGTGCAGGACAAAAGTGTATATAGGCTCAAAACAAGAAGCTGAACAGATTATTTAAGTTTTGAACTTAAAGTGAACTCAATGTATGAAAGTAATAAATAAAACACCTTTTTTTCTTCTCTTTTTGTAAGACATGGCTACATCAAGCTGATCGGAGCAAAAGGCCAGAGAAGACGCAATCAAAACTTCTCACCTTTCAAACAACAGGGGAAATACAGTGAGTGTTCCACCCTACTTGCTTATTTTTGATCATTTACTTTACAGAAATGTTTATGGCATGAAGTACTGTATAAGAAATGTGCATACACAAATACATGACAATTATACGTTAAGTTCTTTACAATATTAAATGTATAATATACAATTCTACAGATATCTTACAAAGGTGAACGCTGTGCCATATATTCAAATATGGCAATGCCTAGGAACTTTAGAATGTCATACAAGTATAAAACGACAAAATAAAATAACTTTACAACTCTTTTGAAGTAGACAGATTTGCTCAAATGTTCTGCTAAGTTAGCAGGCCAATATGTATAGGCTAAGATTTTCATAAGAGATCTCTGGTTTGGGTAACCAAGATGGAAAAAACCTGCAGAGGTCTGATTTTCTATGGTCAGGTATCCAGCACTTTTCCAAAAATTAGACCTCTGCCTAGATTGTAACTTGGATATTTAGTACAGCTCATCACTTTTGAAAATATTAGTCTTAAACTTGAATCTTTATTTTGTCTGATTGCAATCATTTGGTATTAAATTGTTGACCATTTACTACTGTTATATATGGCTGTATTTATGCATCTAAAATGTTTAATTAAAATTCAGCATCTACAACAGTATTCTATAAATTAATGTGGGAGAAACTAAATTGTGATTAACACATGAATTAGTTATTGAGGACCCAATCATGCTAAACAGCAATAAACAGGATTTAGCAGAATGCTATTTATAACCTTGCACCTGCAAACATGGTGCTGTCTCCTGAGTTAGGAAGCCCTGTAAGTCAGAGAGTCGATACTGATTCATGAAAGGAAGAGTAGCCTCCTACAGACAGTGGGCTTCTTTAAAAATACAATTAAACAGATAGAGGGCAGCTACAGAATCAGTATTTTAATAATAGTTGAAAATAATAGAGGAAAAGCACTCTAAACAAAACATGGCCTGCTTTCATCAGACAGTGGAAGTAGAAGTTTTTAACATCTTTTTGCAAAAATTCCAGACCCATAAAGAATACCTTGTCCAAAATTCTTAACGTTTCCTCCTAAATGTGGGCTTATAACATGGTTAGTAAATGAACAACAAGAGGTGGCAGAGCTTGCTTGGGAGAACCACGCTTCTTTGATGATGCAAAACTTATAGTTTCTGAGTCAAAACACGACTGGCTTTAAGAGAACTACAGCTCCACAATAGGTACGTGGCCCTTGTTTGATGGTAGATGGAGTTTTATTTTGTGCTTCCAGATCCCTACTTTTGCAAGTATTGCCATAATTGGCCTCGTCAATTTTTTGTTGCTTTTTTTGTTTGGTCTGTTTGTTTGTTTTTTAATACTGAGCACCAGTTGACTATAAATTGGTCCTTTTCTGGTTCTGGATTCTGTCCACAGAGATATTTCAGTTGGAAATATTGTATAAAAATAAGCCATTTGCTAGCATGAAGGAGTACAATCACAGAAGTGTAGTGTAATGTAACGTGTGGAGGTGTAAAGCACATCTGATATGAAGGAGGTGTGGCAGTCAGGGAAGATACTCAGTGCAGTTTTTAACGTACCATCTTCCTCTTGGAGGCCCCCACTTCCACGCATCACATGTCAGGGTGTTGTTGGAAAGGCTGTCGGAATCATTTCTCCTGCTGATATATTCAAATCGCTTTAATTGGTCTTTCCACAGAAGTCCAATCTAGGGTCAGGGGTTTATGAAGCTTTGCCTTTTTCACCACCACAGCTGTTCAGCTCAAAGTACATTCCCACCAAACCTGGTATGCTGAGCATGCTCAGTATTTCATCGTGAAAAACGGACAACTGGTTTTTCAAATGCATTTCATGGCTGGCTATGTGACAGGTAGTTTTAGAATACCACTAATTGGCAACATAAAGTCAAAATCTGTTTGCTAATACTGTTTTGCAAATCCTTTGTGTTTCACATAAGGGACTATTAAACACTTCTATGGTTACAAAGGAGTACGGGTAGGGTCTAGTCCAGGGGCTCCTGTTTTATTCTGATCGTTGGAGTAGGTTGTGGTCGTCTGTCTTCGCGACACAGCACGTATTCGCTGAACTGAGAGGAATCCACCCCACCACCACATGAAGCTGCCACGTTAAATCCCTTCTGAAATAATCTTTCGAGCACCTGTAATGTGGAAAAAAGAATCAGATTAATATTTAGCAAGTGCTAGTGATAAAAGCTTTCAGGAACACTGGATCTAAATGACAAATTTAGTCTTTCGACTCCTCATAGAATGAATATTACTCAGCTATAATTCTGTAACTTATTCTTAAATGACTACACTGTGATTAAAGTCTCGCTCTCAGCAATCTCTGTAGAAAACAAAAATTAATCAAACAAATAAGCACTCTACAGAGCAGCTTACTACATTATATAGTAAAATACTGGACTGCAGTGATATTGATGCTCCTCTTACAGCTGATACAAATCAACATAAGGTTTAAGCCCTAATAAGAAGTGCCCATTGTTCATTAGTAATATGAACAGTCTCACGGAAAGGGGCAGAAAACATTTCTGTGTTCTTCTTTGGCAGATGAAAAGGCATTAGGAATCTGAGTGACACTTCCACCAGATCTTCGTGAAAATCACAGCTGTGATTTTCCCTTGCTGGAAGGGAGTGCTGCTTTTAGAAAAGCATGGCAAGGATAGGATGTGGAGCCAAGACATGGACAATAAGGAAACATTCTGGCCCAAGAAAGAGGTTAATTTATATTGCCCAAATATATATTTTATCTTTCTCCTTCTAAAGAAAAGTTGGTGCGATTTAGATTCATGAATTTAAGGAACCCAGAGGCAACTTTAATTTCTGAGACTGTCACACAGCACATTACCCCAGGATATACTGATCTTGGCAATATGACGGGGGCCTTGTTTTCACACGGGTGAGCATGTTGATAAACAGTTTCCCCAGCAGAGCAGGAAGCACACAGACTCTTCTCAGCACTCCGTGAGACTGGATGCCAGATCCATCTTTGGCAGATCTACAGTGTAAGATCCACTGGAGGAGATGCCATGCTCCCTCCCTCCCGCTGGCAGCTCTCCTGAGCCCAGGGCAGTAGCACCGTGTCTCCAAAAATGACAGTCTCAGCACGACAGAAGACACTTATACGCCCTTTGGAGCTCGGGCAATTCCTGTGTATTACAGGGGGTAGGAGGATGGGCAAGGCTCTGCTGCATTATATATGGCAGAGATGAACCAGACGTACGTTTTAAGATTAATAAGGCTGAATAATGGGAATCTTCACACCCACATGTGAAACCTCCATCTAATACTCCTCCAGCTAAACCTTTCCCAGGGGCCATGGTGCGGTAGCACTGAGCCAAAATACCACGTAGGCTAGTAACACTAATAATACTGCAGCATGTAACTGGCAAATCAGAACTGTGTCTCAAATTGGATTGATTACGTGAACCGATCCAATATTTACTTTAGAGGCAGGAAAAGTGGTTCCTGTGTTTGTCTCTACAGAAAAATATCGTGTGTAACAGTCCCACCGCAGTACCACTTCCACTGTTCTATGCCATAGGGCCACTGCGGTGGGATGTGAACCTGATGATTTACTAAATCTGATGAACCTAGTAATGACCTTCACATGAAAGCTGTCTGCCACCAACAATTGCAGGGACTAAGTTAAAAACTTGTTCACTCAGCTTAGGTAAGTGTCTAAGCAGTACCCCCTAATTAAAGAGGAGAAAACTTGTATGTTTTCACAGGTTTCTATTACAGAAACAATTTCTTTTTTTGTTTAACCACGAGTGACACTGCAAAGCACTTTGCTCGTGATACCTACTGCAGTAGTGCTTCAGTCTAAGTGTTTCAAGGCACGAGATGAATGCTACAGGGGGACTAAAAATAGTGCCACGTGTTAAAAATTATCCTACCAGATGTCTGTCCACCCCTGCACAAAGACCCACATGAGGCCAAGGTGCACCATTTCTTTTGACTGTAAAGAAATGCTTGCTCTGCTTGCTCCAGAAGGATCGGTTTGGAGCCTTTATTAAAGGTAACTGATTTCAAAAGAACAACTGTATCCAAGGCACTATGGCAGTGCAACACAAACCATGACAGCATTTGCTGTTTCTAATCCACGAGAGCACTCCTTTGAGGTTGTCTGTGTTAGCCATCCATGTCTTAATCAGTTTTGGGTTTCTAGTGATAACACGGATCTAACTAAAAACTTGTATTTGCTACCCAGGCTCTTAAGGACAGGTAAAGGACAGGAAATGTATTAAGCCGTGAAGAATCTGCTTAAATCAGCTTGCCCAAGGAGCTCTGCCTGGCCTTTGGACAAAGTGACTTACAGTCTCAGAAACTTGCAACAGCCAAATCTTACTGACTTTTGCCCTGAAAGTTGTAGAACTGAAAAGGCTAAAAAGCACCCCAGTGTAAAGAAAAAAAAAAAGAAATAAAGAAAAAAAAAAAAATTGAGTGACTGGGGGGGCTAAAATAATTAACAACCAAAAAGCTTACAACTCTGTAATTTGTTTGGGCTGCACAAAGCTGTTGGGACAGAACTGGGATGACACAGGGAAGCCACAATACTGTTTTACTTATTCCTGCTAAAAAAGGCAGTAGTTTGACAGGGAAAAAGGAATAAAATCTCATCGAGCTGTTTCACAGGCTGGCATATGTTTTGACTTTGTGTATCCCTGTTCTTAGATCAGGCAAGATGAGGACAGGAGGCTGCCCAGCTACAGGAAAGGAGGCTCCTTCCACTAGCTGGATAGAGAAACAGAGGATTGACAGGTAAAATTTCAGAGAGACATGACTTTAAAACCTTGCTAAAAACTTTTAAAAATCAATTTGGTTGTAAGACAAAACAAGCACTAGGGTGCCCTAGGCTTGCCTCAGTCCAAAGCTATGGAAGGCTGCATGTTAACATAGGACTTCTCTTTCCTGGGCCAGCTCTCTGAAAACACCCAGTCCGGGTAAACATTACACCCTTAGAGCACCACACATAGAACAAAGTGATTCATTTTTGCTACCTATGTGCTTGAAGGACTTGACTGCAGGCTATAATCTAGTGTTAAGAACCACAGTATCATCAGTCCTGAGTGAGAAACAAAACTGGTCAAATCCTGTAAACAGGGCTGTTAATGTTTACATACTGTAGAATTGTAAGTATAACTTGAATGAGGTTGTGCTCAGTTCTATGGAGAAAGCCTCCTAAAGGCTGCTTTCCATGTGCCCTAAGCATTTGTTTGTATCCACCAATGCGTGCATGAGACTAAACGGCATGTTGAACATGAACAGATTTAAATTCCATTTAGTGAATTTGGCCTTACGTGCATTACTTTTTCTGAAGGTAAGTGACAGACAGAGGGAAAACAGTAACTGCCTGTAAATAAAATCAGAGCTACTTTCCTATAAATCTCCAAAGCGAATATGCCAAAAACTAAATGAGTATCAGCTGTGATTCTCTTACGTATAGGGAGACATGCACACTATATTAAATAGAGGATTTGTGCTAAGATTTAATATACTTTGTCTCCCAGTGTTCTGAGCACATCAAGATACGGGCTCTGATTTTGTTGCAAGGTTTTCCAAATAGAGATATGATATTGCACTTACTGTATTGTATTTACATTTTACAGAGTACTGAAGAATACAGTCTTAATTATGGAGACTCGGTGTTCGGCATATACAGGCATCACAGAATTTTCTCTAAGGTAAGCTCACGTATCTCACCACAACCTATTGTGAGGAGCTGAAAAAAGCCATTCTCAGTCTTAAAACTCTATACCAGTATGTGATTGCAAATGAGCATTAAATATAGTGCTGCTATGGTTTTTGGCTGCCACTACCTGCATGCTGTTGATATTCTGTGTTTTGTATGTACAGTTCCTGACACAAAGCATTCTTTTTCAAAGATCTGGAGAATTAATACATATTGTAGTTGTGCTACCAAATACATTATGAAGGGCGTAGGGGGACAAAAGTGATGCAGCTCAGTAAGCAGCGGGCAAATTATCAGGCCAGTCTTTCAGATTCTTTGGAAGTTGTTCTGTTCTTCCAGCCTCTGCATCTTCTAACCTTTATCCCTTAACTCTACACATTTAGTTCATGGTACTTCTAACTTTTGACTTAAAATTGTTTTGCCAAAAAATAGTGGGAAGTGGAAGGGGAGTGCCTGTGTGCAGACCAGTGTCCATCACAGTCAATGATAATTTGCTGTTAAATCTCACTGGGCTTTTGTCTCAGAAATGCATCATTTTCCAGAAAGTGATTGAAACACTTTCTATTTATTATATAGTAAAATGATGTAATTGAAGAAATTATTTAGACTGTAGTCTTTAACACAGAAATTTTCTTTCACAACATGAACCTACTAAGAGACTCTTTGATTCTGACAAAATTTTGACTGAATTTGAAACACATTCAAGTAGTAACAATTAGCATTCAGCTTTTACTACAAACACACGCTTCCTACCACTATGCCACTTAATGGAGCCAAGCACTAAGCCATTTGGGCATCCAGCTCCGTGAATGGCTGCTTCCAGTGCCGAGCCTGTCAGTGGCCAGCAAGGATTCTTATTGTTTCAGTTAATTCTAATTTCTCAAATGCATCTAACCATATCACATGGACAGCGTGTGGCTGAAACACAAACATGCTTCTCTACCCACTCACCTTAGCTGAACTGCAGCTGCTCCCTTCTCCAGCACAGTGGTGAATTCATCACTATTCCCACTGCCAGCGAATGGACCTGCCTCCGACCCACCTCCAGCCTTCTATTTTTGGGACAGCCCACTCTAAACCTTGCCAAACGTGAAATTGCTAAGGATTTGCAAAATTAACCACAGGCATTGGACTGTTAAATTCAACCAAATAAAACACTTGGGAGTCTTGAACCAAAAATCACCTAAAATTGCTGTGTTTTAGAATGATTTCAGATAAAAGCTTCTATTAACAGTGTTATCAGTGAATGCTGTCCCATGGCAGAAGGTGCCAGCATCAATGCAGGTTGTTCAAACTCCCCCACCCACCTTTACATATAGCTGCAACTGCAGGTCTCCCAAAAACGTTGTCAGCTGGCAGCTTGGGAGATGGAGGGAACCTCAGCTTGCTGTATAATAACAATACTGGGAAAAAAAAACACTTTAAGTTCTTCCACTCCCTGGCTATGCCTTCCTCCAGGACCTGTCCGGCCAGCTTGTCTCATAGGCCAGCTCTTCTGTGGGTATTTGCTCACAAGGAAGTTTATCAGGACCACTACGGCATTTCCCACAGCCCAGCTAGGACCTCTGTAGGTAATGGTGACTTTGAAAACATGCCCCTTTAGGCTGATTTCACTTTCCGTAATTAAATTATTATTTGCAGCACATTTTAAAGGCATACATGCAAAAACCAAGAGCTCTATGTTTTCCCCATTAAGGCATATGTTAACAGCATCATCAACACCATTCCTTCTCCTCAGCCCAAGGACAGCTACCACACCATAGCTCAGGCCACAATGGTGGTGATCCCTTGTAAAATAGCATTTCTTGCTCACCAGGCTGCTGCCTAAACACCAGCCACATATTTATTTCCGCCACCATCCACCTATCTGTCCAGTTATCTTCTTTTGTTTCATATGTTTAATTTTAAACCTAATGTCAAAACTCTGACTATAAAATGAAATACATTTTGTTTAAAGTACTCTGGGCAATTTTTATAGAACATCCTTTTGAAAAAAAAAAAGTGCAGAGATCAATTTTTTTAAGTCCATCCCGCAGGCACCATCATTTAATTATGAGTGAGACATAAATTATGCATTTACACATTGTTGCATTTTCTATAAAATGGTGTGGAGATTTTTTTTTGTAGTTTTTGGAACTCTCTCTTTCTTCCTGAGGGCACTTTGGAGGGAAAAAAAACTGCTGCAGGCTATACATTGATGAAAAAATTAGCATTTATCAGTATAACACCATTATGAGACCAGCATGGCACTAACATACACAAAATCTAAATCTATTTTTCTGCTTAGACTTAGGAAAACCTGAAAGACTGTGATCTCACCAGGCAGAAAATGTCTCCTTGCAGTATAAGCACTAAAGGTAATTGGGCAGAAGCAAATAATTTGCATATAATTGAACAAGAAATAACATTAACGAAAAAAAAAAAAAAAAAAAAAAAAACACCAGTATCTAGATGAGCCAGCACTGAAAGGCCATTACCTGCACTGAATTCAACCGGCAGTATCCATTCAAAGGAAACCTAATAACGTGGGTAGGGTCTTGGTTCCAGCCTGCGTTTACGGAGTTGCACATGACGTCCCCCGTCTCAGGGAAGATCTCTTCTATTAAAGCTTTCTCCCCACTCAATGCAATTCTTTCCCCCAGATCTGGAGTCACTCTTACAACCAAGCAGTCACAAGGCTGGAAATGTTTCCTTTGTTCTTTCTCTTGTTTCCATCGTTCAAGTTCCTTAATCATTGGCTGCAGCTGGTAATACTTTGCTTCTTCATATAAAAGATTAAAGTCCTGGGAAAAAAAAAAGAGAGAAACTAGAAATGCTTATAGTTCTCTTTTAAAAATGAGTATTGTTCCTGTTTGACCTACTTAGGCTTATGTATTGTCAGCAAGAGTGCAAAGGCAACAGGTATCCGTATACTTTGTCTTTGTCTAACACCTACACAGAAAACCACAGTGTGTTACTGTTGAATTTATTCAAGCTGACCGTGAAGTTCCCATTGCACTGAATTATTCTTTCATTTATTATCCCACAAGCTCAGTGCCAGAAGGCTTTACTTTTGGATTAAGAAATCAAAATAACTGGTTGCAATAAGCTAAGCCTGCTGATGTAAGAGATGTCCTGAGCCCTAATCTTCACTTGGCCTCAGATACTCACTTCTGATCTTACAACAGAATTTCATGGGCTGTGCTGTCATCCCTCACCTACGTGTTACAAGACGGAGATGTCAGTTCTCACTTCTCACCTGTCTTTGTCACATTTGAAATTCAGCTGCAGAAGCTCAGCTGCTCCCTACATGATTATTCATGTATTTAAAACACACTTTGGAGCTCAGTAAATTTTACTGATGTAGTGACCATCCCAGTGGCTGGGAGCTCAGCTGTGTACTCCAACAACTTGAAAGAAAGTGTTCTTTCCAGCCAGTTGTCCATAACCTAACTTGGGCCCTTGGGCAATTCAAATTCCCAATTTGATCCAATTCCCAGTTAATTGACTGAGATCTCTCCTGCACGTGCTCCTTCATAACTTTTCACCGGATTTCCAACAGATCTTCTCACCTCAGCTTAAATGCACGAGTGCACACCAAGGAGCAGGGTGGCAGCAGCCCCCCAGACCCGAAGCAGCCACAGCAGCACCATCAGACCAAGCCAGAGAAGAACGAGAAGGGGAAGCACACAGGGCTGGTTTGCTTACACCAGCCCTGCTGCCTCCTTCAGCTTCCTGAAGGGAAGAGGAGCAGCAGAGGCACAGCACCAGCTCCTCTGTGAAGACCTGCTGTTTGCTTCCTTTGGCTCTTCTGCCCCCTCACAGATGGAAATACGGCGCGGTTTGTACACTGTGCGACTTTTGGGAGCATGCTGTGGGTTTACACCTGGGCATAAAGGCCAGTTCTCTACCACAGCATGAGAAGGAAATGAAAATCCATGAGTGAAATTACTGGAATCGCTTAGGCTGGGAAGAAGGGAATGACTAAGTTATCAGGAAATGGGCATCAAAATTACGTATAAACTAACTGTAGCACTTCTCCAGAACTCAAGGAAGAGAATCAAAAGCCATTGAATATATAGCACAAAGAGGTGCAACTTTTCATAGCGGCATGGAATTAACCTGTAAAATCTGCTGCTGCAGGATATTATCATTGAACCAAAGCAGTTAGTTGTGTTCAAATTTGGCACCACAGACCCCGTGCCAGTAGTGGAGCGGTGCTCGTTCACCCCAGGGCTGCCTAGAGCCTGGAGACATACGAATATTAACAATGACACTAGCAAGGTTATCACGTTACGAAAGGGACATCCTTTACATCTCTTTGATGTCTGTTAGGGCTGGGACAATACATAAATCAGTAGCGGAGAAAAAAGGACTGGAGAAGGCACTGGGGTGATAAGAGCAAGTGTGAAAAAATGAGGGCAACAAACACACCCAAGAGAAGGAGCCAGAAGATGAAAAACAACAGGAAGATTAAAGAAGAAATCATACAGGAAGCATGCTGCACACAAACTGGAGCTAGGACCTAGCCAGCCAAAGAGGTGTGGATACTGACTGCATCACCTGGTGTCAGGTAAGAGAGTGCCAGCCCCAAAGTCTCATCCCCTGTAATACCAGCCCAGGAGTTGGAGGAAGGTAATTTTGCCCCTCCACCCCCCAGATCAGCATCCTCTGCTGAACCATTACTGCTTTCTTCTCTCCACCTGTGCAGCTCCCTGCTCACTGGACATGGGATCAGTGGCTGAAATTTGAACAAAAAAATGACCTCTGCCCCAGACTTTTTGAATTCTTCATGCAGGACATGGAAACAACAGAGTCCCCCATACAGCGCTTTGTTGCAGAGGTGTTTGCAAGGGACCTGTCAGATGTTTACTGTGAATCTGCTGGTCCCACGTAGAGCAAAGGAAAGCACGCAATGCTAAAGAAAAATGTAACGTAGAGGTGAGCAGGAGCATGCAGTGCTCACAAGTCAATGGAACTGTTTCAGTAGATCCTGAGAATCTAGTTCTGAAATATTTTTGTTCATGGTCACTATAAAATAACATTATTTGTAGGAGCAATGAATGTCTGTTAACAAAACTCAACAGTTAAGCTTAGAAGAGGTGGTACAGCCATATGAAAAAACAGTCCTTCATTTCTGAAAGCAAACGGAGGAATGGCACTCCTTGGGCAAAGCCCACTACATTCATGAGTCTTTTTGACTGACTTCACTGGGCTTTGGGCTAGGTTGTGGGATCCCAAATCACGGGAGTTCAACGGTCCAGCATCCCCCAGCCATAACAATAATGCCATAAAGAAACACAATCAGGATTACACCATCCCCTCTTCCCCCACAGCTATCTAATAGCCCACTACATGAAACAAAACTCTTTAGTAACTCCTGCTAATCATCGTTTGTCCTAAAATAAGCAAGACAAATTCTGGTATTGTTTTGTGGTAAGACGGTGACCAGTTTTCAAATGAAACAGCTCTTCCCCATCTGTCCCCGGAGTGATCCAGGTACCCTTCTGGTTCCTGTAACTGGAAATCTGACATTTCTGCACTGAGCAGCTCGAGCACTACTAAGGAAATTGACAATATATTTGCAAAACCAGGAAAGAAAATATGAGTGGCTCAAAGTGTGGGGTCAAATTCTCTAAAAGCTCATGCTTGGGCAGAATAATGGGCTCAACACGCTTATTAATACACTATCTTCTCATGCAGGTTTTATAAGCCATTCAGAGAACTGTGCAGCTGGACCAGAAGTGACGGACTGCCCATACAACATGCTCAGGATGCTCAGGTAACACTGACATGTATTTCCACCCTTGCACCACAGATTTTTAAAAAATCATACCCAGATGACTTGCAAATGTTTAACACAAAATATCAAGTACAAGAATTTAACCACAAGGCACCCCTGCCAAAGAGGTGCCACAGGAGCTGCAAGAAAAAAAAAAAATCCATGCTGCTCATTTGGATAAGTTACCGAAGGCAGATGCAGACACGAATCTTCTTAGACCTATCCAAAAAAGGCACATTTCACTGAAACAGGAACAGGAGTAGCTACAGGGTGTTAACTGCTTAGGACAGTGGCAAAGTGCACGCTGTTTTGTTGAAACTCAGCCTCAGAGCAGCCTGGTACAGCTTCTGTCGCAGGCGTATGATGATGGATGCATACATCCTCTCTCTTTCTCTCACAGAGGCTCCAGCACCTCTGGACAGTACCCGTCATTAGCACAGTTTTGCCATGCAGCTGGCAGCATCCCAGAACAGATTTTGTATGGTATCCAGGAACTCCTCATCCTGCAGGATAAGGTCTCTCATCCCCAAGTCTCTGCTAGCTGCAGTGTGGCTATTGTGAGCCCTCAGCAGCACCATGACCCTTCAGCTTCTTGTGGCTGTGGTAGGAATTAGTGGGGGAGTTCTGTCCAGTCACCTGGAAAAGGGAGCTTATAGCCAGACACGATGCACACAGCCTTTCTCCATCCTCAAACTCTGGACAGCATTTAGACCTCAGGAGAAAGATAAACAGATTATTCAAACATGCAGCTTTTTGGCTTACACAAAATCATTTTCTGTGCATGATTTGGTAGAAAAGTTTTTTTTTTTCTGGGGGATTTCATGTTGGGTAAATTCAGCAGTCACCTCTGATAAGGGTCACATCTTCCTGGGGAAGAGACAGGAAGTGTGATTTCAAGGCAAGTTGTGCTATTTTGACATCAATGCCAGTGTGTCAGTAAAGATTTACTAATTACAAGCAGGGACAGCCAGCAGAAACTGCAAAACCATGTCTTGCATGAACCTGATGTTAAAGAGATTCTTTACTTCTGTACCTCATGTTGACTCCTGAGCAGGCTGAAATAGCTCCTTCTACTCATTTTTCACTTGTTATTCTTTGTTTACATGAAACTGTCATCCTGACTCAACATTTCTTTTATATTTTAGTGCTGAGATGATCTGCCTTCTGAATATGAGAGCAAGTTGCTCACTTCTACTATGACAACCGTGCTGTTTGCTAAGGTCAGTCTGAGAGCACTTAAAGCTAGACATAGGCGTGCTAATTTTAAAACTGTATTATTAAAACAGAGTGCCAGCCTTGTGGTCCTGGTCCTACAGGTGACCTCTATAACCCATGTGAAACTCAAATGTTCTCTGCGTTTGTGCTCTCCCCCTTCTTAAGATCAAATAATGATATACACATTGCCTACATCTATTTTTGTTGGAAGATCTCTAAGAAGAGAGCAAGTCTCCAGTAAGTAGGTACAATGGGCAGCATGGTCCTGGTTTTGCATGAAGGTATTTTGCCAGTAAAGGGGACAGATGCTGGTCATAAATGTCTTGGGTAAATACCTCTGATGGGAGGAATCAAGGCAAGTATTTGGGCTGCACAGGAGAGTCAGCTCCTCTGCCAGAGATGCCCTAACCCTGCAGCACGGCAGACCCAGGGTGCTGGCTCCACGCTTTGCATGAGGACATTTGTCACCCAGCGTGGCATGGCCCCTGCCTGGGGCTGACCCCATGTGGGAGGAGGGAGTTGTAGGCAGCTCCTGACCGCTCACCATCGCCTTGCTCGGCACAGGCTGGCTGCAAAGGAGAACCAAGCCAACACCTCACAGTAATTTCTCAGCATACTTAATGTGGCTTAGAATCCCCCAAGCCCACAAAAATTATATGAACTACTAGAATGTTGCTTTCAGCAGGGAGACCTGTCAGATACTGAACAGTATCAAGTTCTGGCTTATTAGTAGTTGGAAGTGTAATTAATATTCACTGTAAACACACCAGTCAGACTTGATAATAGAGAATCACTAGCCTAGGAACACATACTCTACTTTCTCTGCATTTCAGTGTTAACTTAGTCTGAAAACAACACTTAAATAGCAAACGTAGTAAGGCTGGTGTGCTACTAACATTCCAAACTTTCCAAAATAACCATCTGAGCAGCAATTCAAGTTGAAAAGCAACTTGGCTAAACCTTGAGGCTAATAAATTGCTTGATTAAATTAAGGGGTAAAAACTAATAAATATTCAAAACACTTGATAATGCTTTGTTTGACATAAAGAACATTTAATGCAAGTCTCACTGGAAAACCTGTCAGGTTTTATACCTTAAATAGTTTTGCATTTAGAAACACCAAGTGATTCCATTTGCTGCCTTTGATTATTGTCTTCTGTCACTTTAATCATGCTGGTAAAATTACACGATTTCTGTGAAGTCAAATCCGTTTACAATGCAGTTTTAATACAGCTTTGCAGTGCATTCTTCTATGCATTTTTATTTAGTTACTCCCTACCTAGCAATACTTTGCTTTGTTCTTGAGCCCTCCTTAGCCTGAGGTTTGCTCTAAAGCTCTCAGGGAGGAACCAAGTAAAATACAGTTAACCCTATGCAAAGATATGGTCTGGAACAACGGACTGAGTATGGGCACAGCGCCGGCTCTCCCAGGTCTCTCCCAGCCCTGCCAGCGACTTGCTGTGCAGACAAGTCCTTGGCATCCACTGATGCTCTCACCTTGAGGCTCTTACTGAATCCTGCTGGTTTCGTTTTACAGCACCTCTGAAATGTCCCCATGGGTGCCAGTCAAGGCCATGATCAGCACAAACTACATCTCTTCTACACTCTCTTCTCAATCCTTCTTGTGCCACCAGATTGTCCCAAACACTGCTGCTAAAGTATCTCTCTGGCATTTCATCTGTACCATTTCTCCATCCACCCTCTCTACTTGTTCCATCTTGCAACGCACAGGTCTTTAGCTTCACTCCTACCTGCGCGTTTGTTCTTGTTTCTCTTTTCTCACATCCACCCCTGTGTGCTCTGCCTCTCGCCCTGTGTCACAGCACCCCATGTGCTCCCAAGAGACCAGTGCCCAAGACAGCCCTTTTGGGCTGGGGCTTCAAAACCACCTGTGAATGCCAAAACTTCTCCCCTGTCTCGGCACAAGATGTGTGCTCCCACTGCACAGCGCGTCTGCTCTACATTGACTTTTAAATGCTGAGATGCCGGTGTCAAATCCAACTGTACTCGTGATTCAGGCAAAAATGGCTGGGGGCTGGTCTGCAGCAAGAGGATCAGCTGTACTCCAGAGCTAAAACCCCACAGCAACCATAAATTTGGAATGACTCAGTAAGGCCTGGCCAAATTACCTTGTCTACCCAGTCCAACATGAGAAATAAAACCTTACTACCCAGCGCGAGACCATTCCTTTCAAGTAAGGCTCTGCATTCTCTAACTCTGAGTGTATCCCCATTAGCACTTGAATTTATTCATCATTTCATCCTGGAGTTAGCTCTTTTGTTGAATCTTGTCATCTAGTTTGGATAGTTTTGTCTTCTAATTTTCATACATAAGGATGACAATGTTGCAAGTTTTCTAAGCGCAAAGCCAAATAAACAAGGATGAGAGGGTTTAAACAATCAGGATTTGCAACGCACCCAGCATCGTGACTTTATAGAAAGCACATATTGCTCCTTAAAAATCCCTCAATAAATTCCATTTCCCAAGAATATTTTGACATTCATAAATTCCGTAAAAGATTACTTGTTGAAATCAAAATATGTGCATTGGTTGTATCTAACAGAAATCCTCATGGGTTTGTTTAAGGGTGTTTCTTTTTCAAGAAACAGACTTACACAATTTAATTCCTCTAAGTATCAAATTTAAAACATTTTTTTTTCAGATTTTGAACATTAAATCCTGGTAAGTGCCAGTTGCTGGTGTTGCTTCTTAATTGTTGTTATACCCTGATAAATAAGCTAAAAATGTGAGAAAATACAATTAGTTTAGAGAAACTGATTTAGCCGTAAGCTTCATCATTTAACTTTTTATGGTATCCATGACAACCATTGGTCCATTTATTAAATAATAGCATCCCTAGTGTAATACACAAGTCCTAAAAATCCTAACAATATACAGCAACATTTAGTTGAGTATGTTTAGGTCAAGCACACAACCCAACCTGCTCCAAAATAAATGACAAAATGGGGGGGTGGGGAATAGGTATCAGACTGTAGCTTTCCTTACCTTAAAGTCATCTGGGAGCAGTAGCTTAGATGTCCTTAGGAAGCTTAATATATATCTGAAAATTTCACCATCTCGATCAATGAAATAATGTTGCTTTAAACTGTCCAAGACAATAGGCTCAGTGCCATTAAACAGACGACTTATTCTGAAAAAAAAGAAAAGAAAAAAGAAATGGGCAAAAGAGACAAAATCTCATTACACCCTCAGGGCTTAAAAACATCCAGCCAATCTAGCTGCATCAATTCAATGTGCATAAAGTAATGTGGTATCTTAATTTGGTGACAAATGCAAACAAGGGCACCAAGACAGATGCCTTAGATGTGTGTGCACGCACATGCTCACACAGTGCCCACCCGCGACTGCTGCTCCTAGCACTAAGTTCATCCTGCCCTGAATCAGGGCTGCAAATGAGTCTCAGCCCCAGCAAGGGAAGTGCCTACAAAGTTCTCACCCTGTGGCTGGCTGGATAATTTTGGAGAGAACACGTCTCGCCGGGTACATTATACACCCGTTCAGCAGGTACTGTGAACAAGAACTGGACGGATACTCAGAGATGGGCTCCTGGGCATGAACTTCTGCACCAGATGCACTGCTATCTTGACCAAAGGCCATCAGAGCATTTCCATGTTGGAGGGGGGGATTCCAGTGTGCTGCCATGAGCTGGATGCCCCCCTCAGTGGTGCATGTTTGGGCACGCCAGCAGCCAGCAGCCTATACAGCATCTGCAGCGCTGCCTGCGGGACCGCAGCCAGCACCAGTGGCTGCACATCAGTGTCTGGCAGAAACAGCAATGTGGCAAGCCCTTCCTGAGCAAAGAAAAGGAAGTGAGACACGTGAGAGCAGAGATCCAGCTGGGTAGGTGTAAGCAGGACCAAAACACCCCATCAGCTGCACCATGCCAGTTTTCTCCACGTCCTGACAGTACGCTGCAGAAAGCAAGCTGGGCATTTGCTGGGCTGCACTTCCTCCCGCCTCTCCCTCCAAATGTCTGGCTTCTTTCAGAAGGCTTTGTCTTCCCATGAGAAATAACCCAGCTGAATATATGTTCTTGAAAGGAAAATCACAGGAGACAGACAGCAACGACCTATTAAGTAATTGAGTCCATCTCTCTGACAGTGCAGCATTGTTCCCAACTGCAGAGTGTCTCGTGTTTCAAAGTCAAGTCTTAAATAACCCTGCCAGTGAGGACTCCACCATTTCCCAGTGAGACTATTCCACAGCCCGCCAGATTTCACTGTCGAGCATCGTCCCTTAGACTCAGCTATACAATCCCCCAGTATCCCTCGCTGCGACCAGGGCAGGGCTTTCCCCTGCTGTGGAAAACGAGCCCACCAACCCCCTGTCCAAGGCAACAGCCGGCACCGCTGGCAAGCGGCACAGCCCTGGCTGCGCTCCTGCTTTCCAGCCCTGCAGCGGGGGGCATGGGCGAGAGGTGCGAGAAGGCCCCAGCAGGGCTGGGGACAGCGAGCCCCGGGCTATGAGCAGGAGGGGCCACACCTCAGCTGCCCCGAGCTCGGCTTGCTTTGGGCTGGGGGGTCTTGCAGCACAGGTGAGATTCGCTCTCCAGAGCTGCACTTTGGTCTGATCTTCCAGCTTTTTTATGTAGTTGCAAATTTAATTCATGTGCCTCTTGCTTCTAAATGAATTGTGGAGCTATCGAGTAAAACTGAACTTAGAAATTCCCCGCTGAACTCAACTAAAAACCCTTTTCCCCTCTTATCCAAGTTCTAGGTTTCACTGCCTGCTCTCATTCCCTCATGTCTGTGCTAGCATTCAGCTACTCTGAGTTACTGAAGAGAATAACCAAACAACCTAAACCCTAATTATAATACATTTACTGTTTTTCTTCAACCTCTAGCTCTTCAGCTGTATCAGAACAATCTAGCTCACACTGCAACACTTAATTTATATAATCGCAAGGTTCGGCGAGCCTCCAGTAATTCATTATTTCCCTTTTTGTTGTTATTAGAGGTCTTTTTGCCTGAGACAGCTAAATATATTGCTTGGTACAGTGTTACATTTTAGTCCAGGAACCAGGCAGTTAACTTGTTTCCTTAGACATGCACACGAGCCTGCGTGCTGTTCTGGGCTAGCCTGAAAGCAGCTAGAGCTACTTAACGTTCAGTACGGTAGGTGCATTTATTAAGTATTTGTGTGGCTACCAGAAGTTTTGAGAACTCATCTTTCCTCCTTACTCCCTAAACAAGCTGGGCTGTGGCTCAAACCTCCTCCCTTTCACAGCCCTTTTTCTGTGAAGTCTGCAAACCAAAGCGATGGCTGCTGTTCAGCTCCTTGGTGCATATGAGGGAGGGAAGGTTTGCCAACAAAGAAAGGACGCAGGGAAGACAGGATACAAAATTTTAATGGGCTGCTCTTTAATGTAGTGAAGCTTTTTTTTTTTTGTAATGAAAACAAAACATGAATTTTGAGGCCTTTGTGGAGTGCCCTGAGCTGTATTTCTTCACCAGCAAAATTACTGCTGGGGAAAGAAACTTGCAGAGTGTTGAAAGACTTAACTGCCACCCCAAAAACAGAGTGATGAATAGTTTAAGGATTTATTTGACATTTTAGGGGGCCGCTATGTTCCAAGAACAAGCTTCACTGCAGCAATGTTGTAATGCTGCATGCAGAAAGTGCTCCTGCTTCTCCCTCCTCACCAATACAAACTGTACCTGCAGTAAGTCTATCAGAAAATGCAATGCTGTGAGAGCACAAAGTGAACCCAAGTGATAGCTTTGAGGAAATTTTTGTGTGTTGGCCGTACCTGGGATGTGTGAAGCCATGGAGGCACAGTGACCTGCGCTCAGCGGATGGGTCTCAGGCTGCGTAGCAGACAATGCCACGTGCAGAGAAGTTTGGAAGAGACGTGTGCAGGCTGTCGGGACATCAGCAAGTGCAAGGGGACAGGAAAGGCTTTGCACCGCGCAAACTTGATGTTCCAACAGACATGAGGTGCCAGGCTGGCAGGAGGGCTCAGGCTCCCTCCAGCTCATGCTGCGAGTTCCTGAGTTGTGGGGAGCGGCTGCAGCTCTCCGACTGGGCAAATGGTCACCCCAAAATGGTTGCTTTTGTGAGCAGTTGTGGTGCCCAGTACTGGCAGACAAAGCGGGTAATGGCATTTTCCAGGAATTGCTGCTTGCTTATGGCATGTGGGAGTGGTGCTTCCAGGGCTGTCTGTAAAGCAGTGGAAGGCAGAGGAAAACAAAGACCAGGCAAAAAGAGCTGCACTTAGATCCTACAGAGATGGATGAGTCTCAGCAGTGACTGCTTCTGCAGTATTCCCACCTTTTGGAAGAAGACAATTCACTTCATTTAAAAATGCTTTTATTTTTTTCCCCCAGATTTAATTTCCAGAGAGCAGACCAAGCCAGGCTCAATCAAAGCAGTCACAAAGCTTGCTTTCCCACTGCCTCCGCCTTCCTGGCCACATCTCACTGTGCTCCACACGCTGTCCTCCCCGTGCAAGGCTCTTCCCAGCCATGCCTTTCTCCTCCTGAACCGCTCCTGGCCACTGCCCCATGCGTGCTGCCTGCCCAGACCCTTGCAGGGCTCCAGATCCCAGCCACCATGACTGCACACCCCTGTGGAGCCGGGCCAGGAGGGGGCTGGCGCCTGGCCTCCCGCCCAACGGGTCTCCTGGTTCCTCCAGCCCAGCCGGCTGCTCTTCAACCCTCTTCCCAACACCTAGAACACAACCTGTTGATGCTATTTCTGCAATTTCTTTGTGCTTCTGTTGTTTCTGCTGAAGGCTTTTTTTTCATTTTTCAATAATGTTTAGCCAAAATGCCAGGGGGCAAGTTTCTAGCTTTATACCGATTTCACTATGATATTAAGATCTCCTTTTATTAGATTAAAAACAAACAGCACAGCCAGCCAACCCACAAGGACAAGAGCGCCAGTAAATTCTTTTCTGAGCTCCTTGGACAGGGAAGGAAACTGTGTGCTGCGTTTAAGCATCTACAGACAGCCGCTGCTACCCACAGACCCCTATAGTGCTTGCTACCATTTTCCATCTGGGGACCACGCAAGCTCCAGGCTCCCTGCAGCGCTTGTCAAAAGGTGAGCACAGGATGGGAAGCTGCACACAGGGCAGTGAATCCAGCCCTGCTGCAGACCTCACCACACGTGATCTCATCCAGAGACCTATCCAGCTCCATCTTGGAGCAGTCAGGGCTTTTTGCTCTCCAGAGCACTCTGTCTTCCCAAGATTCTCGCCGAGCAGCAGCAGTGGAGCCACACAAAGCACATCACGTGCCGGGAGGTTCAGGAGCACTTTGGGAGAGGTGAGGGGTTTTTGGGGGGTACTGCTTTCTCTTCCTGGTCCAGTTTAGCTGTTTTCTTGGTAGTTCCCTTTTTGAACAGAAAACTGAAGTTCTTTCTTACTAAATCTGGTTCCAGGGGCCTTGAGAGGAGCACCAAGTACAGTTGGGCTTGGAGGAAAATCAGCTGCGTCGCTGTGCCAAGCGCCCGCAGAGCCTCCACTCCCGCACCCTGCTGTGGTCCCCACCATCCGGCCCATGCTCCTGCCAGCCAGCGCAGCAACGCCGCGTGAGTGAAACCCTTTATCACAACATTGCACTAAAAGTATTAATTTAAGTAATTACATGATTAATATTTAACCATTCAGTGATATTTTTGTCATTCATAATTCAGTTGTTTGCATTTATTAAAAATTGATTCTGTAGACACTTTTTCTGCCCAATGTCAATTCAGCAGGGAGCGTGCATTTTAGAGAACTGTCATTAAATGTGGCTCTCTTCTAATTTCATGGGAGGAAAATTATGGGAGGAAAAAGCGAAAGGCCTGTCGGTGAGCTCCTCCAGCACATGGCTCTGTGCTGTGCTCGGTTCCCTTCTCCATCCCTGCTGCTCCACACCAACGCAGAGCAGGCTGACAGGAGCTCTGCAGCTCCTCTGCTCTATGCACAGTCTGCTGGCCGTGCACGGCCGCTGGCCGCTGTGGAGCTGGAGGAGGAGGCGGTAGCTGTGGGAAGTGCAACAGAGAGGAGGAAGAGAGTTGTTTAGGGCTGGGACAGACCAAGGGGCCGAACCTTTGAGCACAACTTGAAACCGCTCCACGGGAGATGCTAGCAGTGTTCCAGGTGTGTGAGAAGAGTCCCACCACAGCTGCGGAGCAGAAAGGGCTGCTTCTCTTAAATATTTGTTCAAGGTGGGTACAGTAGATACTGTTAGCTGCTTTGAGGAGAAAAAACATGCTGTGAACTGGAGCAGAGGTGCTCAAGAGATTGGAGCGTATCACGCTGCATCTGATACAGCTACCTGGGCAGTTACACAGTTGTTGCCCTGCCACAGGACAGCAGCTTCTGGGAAAGGAAAGCCAAAAGCATGCAGGGTGGAGGAGCCCCGTGCGATGTGGGGCTGGTGCCAGGAGGCAGGGCCCTGGCCTGAGACTGCTCAGTGCCACCCACACCAGCACTGCCTGGGGCTGGTGGGGATCTTTACAGCTGCATTTTTCACGTTTCCCATTATTTTTACTGTAAAACCGAGTTGTGTCAGACTCAGTCAAGGGTTTGTGCACAAGCTCCCAGCAGAGCAAAGCATAATGGAGAGAGCGCCCACGGCCACTTTCCCAAGGGACGCAGCCTGTCCCAGCAGCAGCCAGGGGTGGCCGCAGGAGAGACAGGGACAGCCTGGCCAAGCACCAAAGGGGTGTCTTGGGCCTTCTGCCACGATGGTCGCTAGGAGGGAGGACACTAAAACTGTCTGCCAGGACACATGCTGCCCCGTGCCCAGCACAGCCAGGCACGTGGCTAAAGGTTGCATCTGCCTGCAGAAGTTTTTTCTGATCTGCCTCAGTTTAAAACTTCAGCTCCATACCACGCTTTCACAACCTGCTGCCCAACCACTGATTTAAGCCCTTTCTGATTACGGGAAAATAACGCTAAGGAGAGGCACTGTCTGAAGCAGGGTATCTGCACACAACCTGGCCACGTTATGCTGCAGAAACACCGCCTGGGCTTCGCTGTTACTGCTCTGAAACAGTTTCTATTATAATCAAAGATAACATCTTGACCACCTCAGATCACTCACTTGGCTCAGAGGGTGTTCAAGCCAGGCAGAATTTTGATTTAAGCATCTTTCAAATCTTTTATTTGCATAGTGACAGGAAAAAGTGTGTGTCAGGGAAGAGTCTGAGTCTTAAATTGGGGACATAAGCTGCTGCTCTGCAAACTAAGAACATCATGCAGCCACACGTGCTCTGGGACCAGTCTCTGTGCCTACAGACACAGAGGGGTGCCCCCAAGGGCAGGGGAGATCCAGCACATGGAAGCCCAGGCCAGGCACAGGTTTCATGTCCCGGGCTTCAAGCCCAGGGAGAGCACCCATGTTTCGCCAGGGCAGCATCAGCCACCAGCACCCTGCAGGCGCTGCCCAGCCCCGTACACGCACTGATCAGCTCTGGACCCTTCAATCCCCATGGCACAAGCCAACGACCACAGATACACAAGTACAAAACTGATCTGTGAGAAACAAATGGAAACACTAAAAGCCTGTAACTCCCCAAAACTCTCAATTTTCAACACCACCAGTGTATCTAGTAGCACCGTCTGTCTTAGCACAGGGATGAATGAGGTCACAAGGTAACAGGCTTATCCATCGCTAATTGCTGTAACCTTTTGTGCCTGCTTTCTAACGTTAGCCCTGGAATGCCATAGGAGTTTTCTGAGCCATGTGCTCACTTTGCAGTGCTTCTGAAGGATATTACACTCATTAACTATTAAGCACCTGAAGGAACTGCAGGATCTGTTACCTAGATTTAATACTTCATATTTTGCTTGAGTGAAAATTCAGGCTTGGATATCTGTCTTTACAAAGATCAGAGCTAGTATCAACATGCATTTTTAAAAGTCAATAATCCAGAAAGGACATTATCATCTACCACCCAGAATCATTCTTACAAAGTTCTGGAAGACTTTTTGTTACACTATCATTAAAAATTAGCATGTAGTAGATCTTGTAGTTAAAACAAAGGTAAGGACAATTATATTTTCAGTTCTCTGTTACCATCAATTCAAGTCCACAGAAGCAACAGGTAATAACAGCTACTGAAGTATAAATTGCCTGTTATTTTTGAAATGCCGCAAAGTATCCATGGTAATAAGGTTGAGATCTTGTGGGTCTTTCACTTCTGTTTGTTGCTAACAATCTATCTCCACATTTAAGACACTTTTGCAGCTGACTATTTGATATATAACCTCATGGAAATATATATATAGATATATATTTAGATTTTGATAAATTCAATTTTTGTTAAATTTGTAGGCGCTACTGCCTAATATATAAATCAGCAGTTAAGACAGAAATGAGAAACACTAATTCTGGTTCAGAGGCCAGCCTCTTTTCCTGTGTTAAGGAACTCTCTTGTCTTCAAGAGCTGGGTCGTGCATCAGCAGGGTTGAGCATCCTGTCAGGTCCTCAGGGAGAAGGAGGAAGAGGAGGGAGTAGTCACACAATTATAGGGAACAGACCATCAGCTGAGGAAATTTGGGCTCCAATGGGCTTTCATTTCCATGCTTTTCATTTCCACCAGGTTTACAATGGTATTAACCCTAAGCCCTTCACCTTGTTGGGAGGCTGGAATTAGGCTCACCAGCACCGGCCGCTCATCCCAAATTTATCAGCAGCATATTTGTTCCCCGAGGGCCCGGTTCTGCCACCCGTCTCCTGTAGAGTAAACAGTTCATGAGTAAAGCACTGCTTAGCCATGAGTAATGGTGGCAGAATCCAGCCCTAAGTCAGGCTAATGATTTTATTTTGCCTTATTAAACTAGCGTTTGTATATTTTAGTGTGTTATTTTAACAGCTATAAAAAGACTTCACTAAACAAACAGTTTCTAGTATGTTAATTGCTGTATTACGAATTCTTTCATTCCGTTCAGCGTATAACCACATTTATAAGCTGGATAAGTAGAGACACATACAGACAAAACGGCACTCATCCTACCTACACATCATAATTCTGCCACATTCATTTCAGTCATCAGTCATGAAATGCATTTGCTGTGCTTAACAAGAAAAAATGTAACTTTCAAATACAGGTACAATTTGCATTTTTCCGTAAAACTTCCCTGCGTGCCACTGACACGGTTCCTCTGGTCCTGTTAATCTTTTGTAACACAGAAGGTGAAAACCAGCCTTCCATTAAACGTACCATTTGCATTTGTTCCCCAAAACCTCTGCCAGGCATTAGTCTGTTAGTCATACCCAGGCCAGAAGGCAATGTGCTGGCTTCCCAGCGCCCGAGGGGCTGCCGGGCTGGGGTCAGCTACGCCAGCCAAAGCGTGGGCTGGACAAGGTCCCTGCGGCGACTGGAGCTCAGCCTGTCCACATTGCCCCCTGAATCCTTGGCATAAAGCTCCATGGGACTTGGGCAGACACCACTAATTCAGGTATGTGCATCGTGTTGGTGCCACCAAAGCCAAAGCAGCAACAGTGGTGCCATCACTGGGTGAGAGGCCGGGGCTGGGGCCGATGGTAACTGCCGAGCAGCCCGACGCAGGCAGCGCAGCTGCAATTACTGCACTTCAAGACGGGCCTGTTCTGCCACCCCTGGTCCTAACAATGACTTGGGAGAGTGTGAAGGGCAGAGTCTGGCTGACTTGTACAATTTTAACAGAAGCACCAAATCATATTACACTATAATACGAACCTTCAAACACAAAACTTGTTACAGGTAAGAGCGAAATAGTTTTCTTTCAATAAAATGTGCCAAAGTTCAGATAACTGCACAGGAGCTCATACACTGTAGGTAATACCTCTGTATCTGGGAATTCATTTCATTTTAAATTGTGGACTTGCATCTGAAATCAAACAAGCACGTTAGCTAAGTTAAGCATGTTAGCTTGATTTCTAGTACTCTCACTTTTTCCAGTATGAAGTTCTGGTTCCTTTTCCTCTTCTGTCTTCCAATTCATTCTAACTCAACTTTTAACTAAATTGTTAGTGAAGATTAAAAATATTAATACAAGTTTTTATTGCTACATATAACCTGTGTGTATTGTACAACTTTTGCTGCTGCTCTTATTTGAACCCTGTGAGAGTTCTTGGCCTTTCATGGTTTCTTAGTAGAGAACTTACATTAATTTTATCCATGAAAACCAATGCAGGAACAAAAATTCTTTAATTTCAAACAAACTCCCAAACAACCATTCTAATGCTCTCTAGTTTCCCCAAGGTCCCAATCCTGCAAGAACTGCATTTCAGTTCAAGCTCTGTGGGAGTTGTGGGCACTCAACAGAATTAAGTTAATACCTGAGAAGATGCACAATTCAAATAAAACATTCCTGCCTATACAAGCCTTTTCTTGCTATTCCTTTAAACATCCCTTCCCCTAAATCATGGTACTGTAAAGGACAGGATGAAAAAAGGGTTGCAGCAAATGTCAGACCTCTTCCTTCTTGTCTCACTTACTGTACCTTCAAGTAGGAGCTAACCCAGTATTTTTACTAAGATTTTCAAATCTGACTAGATCTGGACATTGCTGCCACTAACATCAACCCTGTAAAACTGGGCATGTTGGGAGGTTGGCAAACATGCAGGTACTAGTTTTATTTTAATATAAACGGGCTAACTCCTTGTTCATTGAAGTCAACAGAGAAACTCCCACTGGATCTCAGTGAAGGCAGAAAAATTTTCAAATGCAACTCATTTACCTTCCAGGGTACAAGTCTGGCCCTCTGCATCCTTTGCATGTGTGAGTGCCATGAAACCAGTGTGCTTCAGTCCACAGCAGGGCGAACACTTAAGGTCTGAACCACCTTTATAAAATGTAAATGGTGACACCTAACGCACTCGCTTCGGTACCCACTGCTCATATGAACTGCAAGAGTATGTCATTTGCTCAAACCATATCCTCGCACTTTTGAGCCCAGGGATATGAAAGCTGAGAAACTTTTTTCTGTGATTCTTTTATTTCCAGACCAGCAGGAACAAGTCACCAGACATGGGCTGCCAGGGACCCTACAGCACGGCACTGCCTGAGTTAAGCACGAACTCAAATCTGCCCATGGTGCACACGCCTGCCTCCGCTGCATCAGGATGCTCTCCACTGACACAAATGGGAACGATACCAGTGTCTGTGGGTATGGATAAATTAATGTTCTGCTTACAAGAAACTCGGGCAGTATGGCAATGCTGGCAGTTGGGGGGCATGCCAATTTGCTACACTGGTAAAGCTCTTCTCTTGCTGAGAATTATAATATGGAAATACAGCTTATCTTACATTCATCTTCTGTTTGGTTTTCCTGCAGCCCACCCTTTTGTCCACCAGTGAATAAGCTATGCTGATTTTGCAGAGTCGCAGAATGTAGCACCTCTGCAATTACACTGCTGAACACCTTGTACAGCTCACGCCACTGCTCGCTTTGGCACAGACACTGCGGGCAGTTACAGGCAGACCAAAGGACACAGCTGGCTGCAATTCTCTACAAGTGAGAGATGATGAAGTTGCACCCAGTGCTCTCTATCCGTATTTTTGTTGTCACACTTAAAATGATGAAGGCATAGTGCTCCTGTTTATTTTTACATTTGATTAAGCTGTACTCAACCTATTTTTCCTGGCTCACTTAAAGAAAGCCAAGGCTGATCTGTTAAAAAGTGATTTTGAAGGGAAATCAACCAACAAAGCCTTACATCCACACCATGTTAGAAGACTTGGGTAACAGTTTTTGCTGGTGAGCCTGAGCAGTTGGCAGATGATAGGCAGGACCAGAGTACAACTTCTAGTAGGTTTTTGTTACTGCAGCAAGAAAAGAGCAGGGAAAGAGAAGCAGCTACATGCTGAGATGTCAGCTGCAAGAGCCCAGTTCTGCAGCCACGTTCCAGAAGAAAAGGGGAGACCCTGACCTGGGGCTCCAGAGAGAGAAATGGCATGCCACAGGGAGACAGCAATTGATACACCTGCTGCACAGAGAATAAATACTATGAGCTTAAGCTTGGGAAAAACTTGAAAGTAATGAGGAAACCGTTAACTGTAGGATTCTGATGAGGTACTGAAAGCTGAACCTGGCTTTTTTATGTGACTGAGAGAGATTCATTCTTAAATACAATACTATGGTCATGGGTTTGATTCTGGTCCCAGTGAAGTCAAGGCCAAAACATCCTTTGACTTAATTGAAAGCAGAAGCCAGCCCCCGCTTTAACCCTCGCATCTGCAAGCAGAATATAACTGGATGTGAACAGAAGAGGAAATGTTTGGAGCTGGTTACAAATCCATGCTTTTTTTTTTTTTTTTTAAGATTAAAAATCCGTCATTGAATTTTTCTCTCATTCAACAGCAGTGTTAAGTACTTCTGGCCCAAGTTCAGTTCTTGTTCCCTCCCAGACAACCCCAGCACAAGCAGAGGGCCCAGTTCCTCTATTGTCATCTACTGATTCCCATGGAGTTCCGCTAGCTGGGTTTGTCCATTAAATCATATGTAAGTTCTGCAATAGCAGAATTTAGGCAGTGGTCTCCTGGAAGGCATACCGCGTTCCCCAAATGCCAAAGCTGCAGCCTCCAATGCAAATCATACCGGTACAAGTTGCTGGCATAACATCGTCAACGCAATACAACACCAATGTTGAAAGAGTCTCTGGTTTTCATTGTCTGCTTTCTTAAGAGAGAGATTTGCTGCTGCAAAAGCTTCTACCAGATCTAAACGGATTACCTGCAGCACTGGTAGCATCTGCTCTCCATTAGGACAGAGGCGTAACGGAAGCCTGCCCTTTGGACTGGGATTCCTTCAGCGTTTCAGCTTTACGGTGCAAATCTCAGTTTCCAATGCTTGCCAACTGATCCTTTTTCTGAGTCTGACCAAGAGTAACGCTGCAAATGCTGCATAATAGCTTCCCAGCATCCACGTGCAGGATTCCTTTCAGGTATTGCTTTATGTGGTCCTCAGCAGATAAAAAAGCAGGAATTTTAGCCTTTGAACTCATACCATACTACAGTGGAGTGAAATCAACACAGTACACGTGAACACTGGAATACCTCTGCTTAACCTATTTGTCCTGGTGCCCAGCTCTGACAGGCAGGTAGTCGTCACAGTGATTGCATCAATAAGGAATGCAAGAAGTGCACACATGCTAAGCTAAAAGCCATCCAGGCTGGCAGAGCTTCAAGTGAAAGCAAAATAGGTAAAAGCAAAACAAAAAAAGGGCAAAATCTCCTAAAATGTTTACACATCGTTTCTTTTTTAAGCACCAAAAGATAAAAATACACGCTAATCACAGCAAATGAGGGGAAAGAGTAAGTAATTTGGTGGTTAGAGCATGGAGATAAGAATTTATAACTCTGGAGCTTAACTCCAGCTCTGCAGCTTCTCTCAGCTACAAAGATGTTAGGAGAGCCACCATCCTAGTGTAACCCTGTTTGTATCAATGGAGCTATACCGGGGATGAGAGTGACACTACTTAACCTGTTTCAGTCACCAGATTAAGCATTTACTGTCAGTATAGCACAACTGAACAAGCTGACATGCTGCAGGGACTAGGCAAATTCATCAATTTGTTATTTTCACCTAACAGAGAAACTTGGCAAAATCAACGTGGCTAACAGCAGTTTGGGGCACAACCCATGTTAGCTACAGCCTGGTATGCTCCTCACCGTGTTACTATGGCGTGCTCGAGAGATCTGGCCTCCCTTATGCTTTCCTATAGGAATCCCGTGTTTGCATGCCTACATGTTTCTTCTATTTAAATATGCACTTTGTTCTTAAAGAATTTTTTAACCCATGAATAGATTCTGATTTCAATTATACAGGTACAAATTTGGAGTAACTCCTTCAAAGCCAGAGGGGCCATCTCTTGGGGGGGCTATCTGACCACAAAAGGTACGTGCACCTACCCATAAGGGCAGGTATCTTTTTGTCCTCACTTCCCTGTTGATTTTACGCATTCAGATGTCTGTAAGAACAAATACCGGGGATAGCCAACATTATATAGCACCTCGCTATATTGCTCAGGGTCTTGTAGTCCCTTTCCTCACATGCTATCAGCATACATCCCTGGTGTAATTCTGCAGAGGTCAACACGGTTACACCAGGGATTATTTTGGCCAGGCTTCTTATAAGGGCAGTTTTCTAAAAGAATAGGACTGCCTTTGTTTTCCTTTAAGCTTCCAGTAAAACTCTCATCAACTTTACCGGAAGAGACGTTTGGCCCAACGTGCCAATATCCAAACCACCTCCATTTACTTCAGTGAAAGTAGGAAAAGAATTAATAAGGTCCAATGTATTTTTAAATCTTAGATTTCATAAATGATCACAAGCATGTAGGTCACAATATATACACAGTACGACACCTACGACAACCACCAGTGGGATCATTAAAATAATTAAGTTAGGCCTAGAGACAAATTCATTTCATAACATGTTCCTTACAAAACAGACACCCCTTGCTTCATAATCCAGGGAGTCTGTTTTATAAACTTCCTAAGTAGTTCATGAAATATCCCCCTAAGCAGACCAGGTCTACTTGCCTATTGCAAGGTCTTTATAAATCAAAAGACAAACACCAGCAATGTGTATTCAAAGACCAAATATGAAGAGGTAACACCTCTTCTGCTCCACTGGTACAGTGCTTAGCTGTGACCTCAGGACACAATTTCCAGCACAAAGCTACTGAATCCGCACCTTTACATAACTCTGTCCATGCAATGTGTGTGCTGAGTGCACAGCGTACAAAGAAGAAATCAATAAAGGGGATTCCCCTTTGTTTTAACTGTAAAGCTGCTACAGCTGTGAACCTGAGCACAGGTGCAGTATTTTGCACCATGTTCATCAGCAGGAAAACAGCCTCCACTAGCAGCACATAAAAGGAGGAGGCAGGTTGCTTCCATAGTATCCTATGGGAGCATTTTCTCAAAACATGCTGCTAATGCTGATGCTTTTCATGTTAGCGCCCTGAAAACGACTGCTGAAAAATACTTAAATTGTGCTGCTGGCACTAAAGTGCCCTGGCAGGTTAGAGGTGAGTGGTAAGCAGAAGAAGCAATGAAAAAAAATGACAAAGGACTTGACCAACTAACCTCAGAAAGTGCTATAAATATAGAGCGTTAAACCAAAAAAATGTTGAATTCTCGGTCTCCCTGTCTGCTGGGTTCTCTTGGTGAGTTTCAATAAACCAGACTAATTTTCAAACCATTGTAAACAGGAAGGGTAGGCATTACTAACGGGCTAAACTCAACTCAGTGACGGTCACGTTAACAATGCAAAAGAACAAAGAGAAGAGCAGAAGATGAGAAAACGTCAGCTGAGTTTTGCACTGAAGGTACTGGAGACACTGTCCAGCAGTCCTGAACCTCTCTCTGAGGCTGTAAATGACATCGCTCTGGCTGCAGCCAGGCTGCACAGACTGTGCAGAGAATACCTCCTCTCTCTTCTTCCCTTTTGATCAGCTGAGCCAAACAAACTAATATCTAGACAGGAATGTGCAATTTCCTCAACTTCAGCTTTTTGAGCTGCCCATGCCAAGCTTAGCAACACAGCCATCATTTTATTTTTGTTAAGTCAGATAAGTGTGATTTGATATCTTCTCTCCATTATTAGCTTGGTCTGCCCCTTCCTAGGTGCTGTACTACCCATTGATGCCTATACCTCCACACTACCCAGGCTGTTATATATATGTACGTATACTGAGAAATAATAATTTCGGAAAAAGTGTTCATCAGAGACTAGCTATGTAATATTTCCTTGCACGTTTCATTAAATATTTCAAGTAAACATACAAATAATTCATTCATTGACAGGCCCCAGTCTCAGCACCCAATTACAGTAAGATTTGTGCTCCCGAAGGGTAAACTCTGCTTTCCTCTCCAGAGCCTGTGGGCAGTCCCCGGGCAGCAGCTGTGCTGGGCAAGGCAGCATTTATGAAGTCCAGTAAGGAGTAAACACCTTTATCACAGCAGACAGCTCAGCTCTGTTGTGGCTCCCTACATGCCAGTTAGTTAAGAGATCCTGGAGAGATGGACACAGACAGGTCTGAAGAATCAGTTTCCATACAAATTCCTTCCCTCCCATCTTTTGCAGTCACTGGAGTGAAAGGTTACATTACAGGGCTTGTTCTCCTTTGCTACCAAAGCCACTCAACCTTGGGGAACTCGGGGAAACCTGGTTTGGGTGTACTTCCATGGGCTCTGCCCGATTGCTCAAGGCAGACCCTGAATCCAATATCTTTTCCTTCTAGCGTAAGGTAGAGACAGGGCATCTAAAACCATCATTCCCAGCTGTAATTACATCTCTGTTTTCTTCCCACGCAGGCCACATCATGCTCCCCTCTGGGACAGGCAATGGATGCACTGGTGCTCCCAGACCTGGCACTGGTGTGACTGCTGCTGTAGAGCATTCCAGCCCAGCTTCGAGGAGGGAACAACTTCTCACCTCCACCCACCATGCGGTGCCCCATGTGCTGCCCAGGAGCTGCCCTGGGTGAGTCCTGACAGCAACTCCTGCCAGCCCCTAACTCCCCCCGACCCCAGAGCTTGTTGAACTCTGCATGGACTTGGGTGACTGCAGCCCTGCAGCATCCTTACAAAACAGCAACACTTTGCTGTGCAAATGATTCACTTTGCAGTATTCAATTCAGAGTCTGGGAATGAGAGCTCTTTTCTTGTTGCAGCTCCCACTCAGGTAAGCACAGCACCCACCGACTTAGATGCAGACTGGGGGGAGAAGGAGGATGGGAAGTGGAAAAGCCCTTTTTAAGGAATTTATTCATTAAAGCGTTCTGCTGGTCAAAATTCGCTTGGAAACCAAAGATTTGCCCCATCAACAGCAAAGTAAGAAAAACTCCCAAGATTTATCTCTAGATTGCAAGTGGATGAAATTAAACAGAAAATGGATTTTAATCTCCATGAACATTCCTACAGTAACTCAGTAACTCTACACATAACTCAGTAACTCTACACATAACCAAAACCTGAATTTCTGCTCCTTCCCTTGCTCCCTTCTGCAGCACACCCCTGAGCGCCTTGCAGAGCAGCAGAGCCAAGGGAGCCTCTGCCAGGCTCGCCCCTCCACAGTGCCAGCATGTCCGCGCCCAGGCTCCACAGCTCTGAGCATCGGTAGCACGCAGGAAGAACACTTGCTCCTACCTCTTCAGGTGTTTTCCTTTAAAGTCTGTGTATGCTTTAAGTTCACAATATCCATTAAAATTAATGAGCTTTGCGCTGCAGCTCACATGCAGGTGCGTTTTGTAGAGCTTTGCCTGAATGTGGGCTGCGGGCGCCGACTCAGAGACTCTCTGCCTTTTGGGTAATTCACAGCGCTTCTTAGCCTGGTTCTGTCGGAGCCTGGTGTCACCCCACAACCATCCGACCTCCGTGGGAAGAGCAGTGCCTAGCAAGGTTGCAGTGTGCCCACGTCCTTTGTGGCGCTAAAAGAGCAGCACTGAGCAGGTCTGCGGGGAGTGAGTTATTGAAGAGGGATGAAGAGGGACCACAAGCCATACACATGCCAGGTGGGTGAGCTGTGGTCAGCATGGAATGGAATTGGCACTGAGGGCTTCGGGGAACACAGAAGTTAGCATCAGTGTTAATGATGATACAGGGCTGAAGGAGGGTGTGCTGGCCCAGGAGAGCTGGCATCGGTTCTGCTCCAACTGCGACCCTGCTCTCACATGTGCTGTGGTTTAGAGGCCACAATCAGTCTCTGGCTATGAACAAGTCTGGTCTTACCTTCCTGTCCAAGGTACAGGGCTCATCTAAGAACTGATTTACAACCACCTGCCAGTATGTGGTGACAGAATTTGCTAATTGGCATTGTTTTCTTGTAATAACATGAAGAACCCACAGATGTGATAGAAAATTAGGAAATTAGTTGTGGTAATGGAGGCACTGGACTGATCCTACGTGAGCAAAAAATGTGAGATGCTCTTATGTATGCTAAGTCTGGAGAATTACGTACCCTGAACATGTTTGAATTACGAATTTCCCTGTTCCCTCTCAAGAAGAACAGAACCTAGTAGGGAGTCCTTAGCATAAAGGACAAAGTGGAAAATCTGTCTTGCAGATCTCAGTAAGGGAGGTGTTTGAGCTTATAAAGCCACTGTCTCTGGCTGTAGGGTGTCAGCTGTCCTGGTCTGGCAGGGAGGACTGAGTTTCCCTGGAAGTCAGGTCAGCCTGGTGCAGCTTCAGAGGAGGGAGAAGGAAAAGATCTGAGATGTTAGTGCTGAGTTCCCCCAACCAGAGAGATGGAGGTGCTGGACAAAAAGGTAGGGGGATTTAAAAAATGCAGACATTTACAGTGCAGCTACACTCAGAAGGATGAGCTAGGTAGGAGAGCTTGTCCAAGTGTGGGTTTATACAAAAATGACAGTTTGCTTTGACAAGAAAAAGGCAAAGAGGACACATGCTTTAGGGGACTCCCTTGTAAATCCCCCCAAAATGTTCATGGGTTCAGAGGAAAATGAGGTAGGGATATGCCTGGAAAACTCTACTATGCCTCATAACAGCTATGGTCACGTCACTGGCTTCTGACACAGTTAAAAAAAAAAAGCCTGTGTTGGTTTTCTTTGGAGGACGGAGCCTCCAGAGAAGTGAGTGATGAAGTCAGAAGAGCCGCAGTCAGGGCACGTGCTGTTAGCACTGACTGCCTGCTTTGGGCCACAGAGCCAAGAAGTTCTCTCCTAAAGAGGCAAGAAAACAGCCAGAAATATCAAGGAAAGGTGGGTGCTGCAGGGTGCCTGACAGAGAAGGGCTGAGAGCAGCCAGGTCCCGACCACCTTGTGCTGCCCACCACTGCATTGGAGAGGAAGCTCCCACCGGGAAGCCCCTGCTTCAATTCCAGTTATCCCTGCTTACCTCTGTCACATGGCTAACGCTGCTGGAAGCGTGACCTTTTACAACTATGTTTTGAAGAAAAGAACATGCTTATCTTTAATAGAGGCTTATACAACAAATACTAATTAACCAAGAATGTAAGGTAAATATATTTACCTTTTATAGCTGAACAACTCGCAAAGAGCTCACAGCAATTCTCTGAGATAAACGTTACAGAGGGCGGCAAAAAGGACAAGCTTCTAATGAAAAAGATCTTGTTCTGCTTTCTAACAGAAATTCAAAATTGTATCAAAATTGTCAGTGAAATAGCAAAGCCTAGGCTTGCTGTGGTATAAGGGGATTTGTAACTTTTAATTCTTTTCCACTTAAAGTCAATGAGGAGTGCGTCACTGAACTCAGTGGGAGTAAGGCTGGATCATCTGGCAGCATCTTTGGGTACTCTTCTCTGCACATTAAGAGCTTGGAGTTCAGGTGTTTTTTTGTGCCTTTTTTTTTTTTTTTTTTTTTTTTTTTTTTAAGAACTGAGTCTCACTCCCTTGGATAAACACAATTTGCAACTCACTTTATAGATGTGCTAGAGCCTTTGCAGCCTTTACAGTCTGTCACATAAATCCATATTCAAGTGTCAATGTGTGAAGGGGCTGCTTTAGAGGTCCTGTGGGTGAAAACATGAATGGAATTTCTAGAGGAAATGCTCTCAAAGATGAGTAATTTGTCGGCTTTGCTAGTTACTTTAGAAAGAAGATACTGATGGTATGAGTATTCAACAGTGTTTTTTCTTTACACACCTGTAGCTCACAACTACCAGAGTTGGCAGTTTTGATGGGAGAACTTCCTGAAAATAAACTATTGAAAGTAAGCCTCAACTCCAGGTAAGAAAATGTCAGCTTCCCTGTACCCCCCAAAAGCTCGTTAACTCTAATGGCAATTTCAGGTATACAAGGATAGCAGCCACAACTAGCTGTAGGAAGAGGGATTAATAGTACACTTCCGAGATAATTTTCATGACTACCATCATCATGCCGTCACTGATCACAATTTCTTTTGTGTTTCTTGTTTTCCTTGCCTTTCACCCTCTCAAAGGCCAACTTGCTTATTTATATGGTGTTTCATTCAAAAAGCCAACTGTAAGAGTAATGAGTTAAGGTGAGCATGACCAGTTTAGAAACCATATTTGACAGTGGCTGTTTAACTTTCTTTGTCACACCAGTTGTGTGCTGCCCGAGTGTTGTCTTCTTTAGAGATTTTATGTAGCCCCATAAAAATTTACTGGAAAGAGGGCGTCTACCACCTTTAATGCCTAATCTGGCAACCTTTACTTATGCAAATTTAATCAGTGGACAAATTCTCTTCTCCCAGCAGCTGCACTAGCACAAACAACATCAAAGACTTTGTCAAAGTTGCTCCAAAACAACTCTGGGATCACTGAAATGCAAAATTTGGCCTCCAACTTCACATCGCCAGCTACTCCCTCACGTGAGTAAGACTCACAGAATCAGGTCCTTTGTTTCCATGAATTAGAGCCAACCGCATAACTTGGGAACAGTCAAGCAAAGCAAGCGAGTGGGCTGAGCACAGTCAATCCTAACAAATTACAATAAGAAATGTATCACGCTGCCTGCTGTCAGGTGTAATTTATGTCATACCAGAGGGGTGACTGGAGAGCAGGTATAGGCAGGAACTGGTCATACCTATACTTGCTCCTGCTGGGCCTGATCTGGCAAGCTGCTGAGAGCTCTTCCCTCCCACTGAAGTCAATGTGAACTGAGCTTATTCAGGACCTAACAGGATTGGGCCTCCTTTAAATACTACTGAAGGATAAACATGGTTTAATGATTATTTTTCTATTTCCCTTTAGCATGTGATGTCTGTGTATACATACCCTGATTTTATTTATACATGTGCTCATAATCTGTATGTGTCCTTAAATATACATGCATTTGATATATTACAAGCTAAAAGCCTGTTTGGGATTTGAGAGCACAGAGAAAAAAATAGAGATTGTAACACAAATAAGCAGGAAGATTATTCCCACAGCTTTCACTTTTAGTAAGTGCAAATTGTATTTTATGTGACACAAGCTAAGATTTAGCAAAGCATTTCAGCATATGCTTACATCTTTTGCTGAAACAGAAGCTATAGATTTGTTTAATTTCTTAGATCTGAAGTTTACAAGCTCGTGCTCAAACCAAGAGTTTAATATGCTGTCCAAAATAATCCAGGAAGCTCTACACGTGGATCAGTATGGCCATGCCTCTATATGTGGCCATGCATGTTGTCTGTGAGCATAAGCTAATAGCGCTCTGCCGTTACTTCCAGATGTCTCACCCAGAACAGCTATCTCCTTCCTCCTGCATCTGCAAGAGACCCGGTTGCCTCTCTCACCCCGACCACTGCAAAGACAGCCTGCGCCTCATGGAAGAAGCACACCACAGCAGTGAGGTGCCATCAGGAGCTCCCATCCCCACTGAAACAGGTGCAGCTTCTGCTCTGCTCCAACTGGGAAAGAGAGCAGCCAGGCTCACAGGGGGGTAACTGACCAAGTCTACCATGCACCACTGCAGAAAGTCAAATGAAGACGAAGGGGAGGAAAAAAAAAAAAAAAAAAAAAAAAAAGAAGGTTTGCTTCTGAACTTCAATTGTACCCTCCATCCATAACATATGTAGCAATACGTCCGATTGGTGCTGGCGAGGGGTTATCTTTTGCTATAGACATGTAGCTGGTTACTAGTTAATCTTTCTGATTCACAGGTCTAGTACTGTAAGCTCTTTCTCCAGTAAGAGCTGACGTTTGAGCAGGTAAAAAAGCATTCAAGCCGTATGAGATAACACTGCAATACAAACATCATACAGTACACAACAAAACATCTGGCAGCACATGAGATCTGGTCAGTCACAGTTTTGTACTTTTAGCTTAAATAAAAGTAAAAAACCTGAGGGAATACACTTCTGGTATTTAGCAAAAAGGGGAAAAAAAAGGTTTAAAACCAGTACCCTGTTCTCTCTGAATAAAATCTATGAATTTATGTATATTCCCCTAAAAGTTACATAACTGAAGTTTTTATTAAGCAAGTCTGATATGGGCGTATTTTAAAAATAGTGTCAGCAGTGATATTTTAAACTGTGGAAACAGATGTGCTGTTCCATCATAACTGCTCCATCTTCTCTGTATTTTTTATACTATGAAGCCTTTGTCTGCTTCTGTTATAAATATCTTCCCACTGAACGGATTTCTTCTCTATGATTAAAGAAGTACCACACAAACATCATTAAACAGAATCTGTCCTGAAAAATTATATTGTTTTGGCCTAACCATAAAATATAGGTATTTTAATAATTGTTTCTTTTCCATAGACAATGTTAGCAGCTATGTCTCCTTGGCATGAGATCACAGCTGTGTGCTTTATGACATCAGAGGTGTCTCAAGGTGTCTCCATAAATGTCATTTATTGCTTGGGAACCTGCCAAATCTGTGCTAAAAAAATATAGTTTTTTTTTAAAGGAGAAATCTTCAAATAAATCTCTATCTTTATACTGGTTGTCTATGCCAAAAAATAAAAAATAAAAATCTGTCCCATTATGGAAATACCGGCCATGCAGGCAGCAAAACCTCTAATCTGTAAATCTGCAGGCCTGAGCTCTGGGTTGCTTTTGCGTCCATAGTGCCTGCTTTAACCAGTCTGACAGGCACCCTGATACTGCACATCTACACGCAGCTTCTGATGGTCGCATACAAGGCTCTTAGCCTTCTGAAGAATGAATAGCCTGAATGACAAAAAGCTGAATCTCTTTATTGATCATAAATGTAAATCAAAACCAGGTGTGTCTTAATGCACTATTCCAATTAAAATGTTTCAACCCTGAAAACAGCGATCCCTTTCATATTACCACTGCAGGCCTGATGCTGCCCAGCATGCCCCATCAGTCATAGTGCCCAGTACCCCATGGACTGGGACCTGAGCAAGTAATATAGATACTGTCTCACAAATACCAATATTTTCATGCCACCTCTGTTCATAATTTGACATATCTGGAGTCCCCTCTGCAATAATACTGGCCAGAACCATATCCCTCTTGCCAGGCACACCATTAACATGTTCAGCACTAATCACCTGCCCTTAACCACACAAACTCTATCTAATCTGTGGCTAGAAGCACACAGAACAGGTACACTGGCCACTGCCCATGGGACATGCCTGCTGCCACAGAGGCACCGAGCTACGCCTGAGCTTAGGATTTCTGCTGGCTGACAGAAGCATCCATCAGTCCCAGTGTAACCGAGCTGTTCTGTTCTCCCAAAAGAAGGAAAATAAAAAGGATTTTTTTTCTACATCTGAAAGAGTCACTGGGTATAATTGGAAATAATCCAGGACAGGCACACCAACAGGTGCTTCACACGTAGCGCTAGTGCTGAAGACGTTGAAAGAGAAAATGAATTGGCTCTCTAAATAATACATAAATTGTACAGGCGTTTTTTTCTATACAACCCCAGTGAAGTTAATGTATAAATCGGAGACTGAATTATTCATAAGTGGTGAATATATAATAAATCGTATTTCACACTGCAATATTCCACACAGGTACATGCGTATTTCCATGCGATGAACAGAAAGAGGCAGAACCTGAAAACACAGAGGTCTTACCTGGAGTCTGGGTACTTCGTCAGGGTAGCCAGGCTGCTGGTGTACATGTGTCCTCCTACATCGATGTGCACAGGAGCGTTCGACTTGGTGAGTTGAGCGGGGAGAGGAATTCCTTGAGCAGCCAGAGGAGAAACTGGGGACCGTGTTAGAGACAGACGGGACATGCTTCTTCCCTCCTGGAAACGGAGGACAAAAAAGAACAGTTTCAGTTAAATGTAGCAGTGTTTTGCCTTTATTTCCAGTGTGATCACAGATCTAATCAGATCATTTTTGCATCTGCCTGATCACATATTCAGCTAACAAATTATTGCCACCACTGTAATTAAGTGTATTTGCATCATTTTCTTCAAAGTACCAGAGGGGAAGAGAAAGATGCTTATTAGCAATAAGAAATCAAGAAAAAAAATTTTCAAGGTGTCAGCCTCAAGGGGCATAAAACAAACTGCAAAATTCTAATTAAAGGTCGCAGGCTTATGTGTTAGATGTGAAATATCCCCTGACAAACGAATAACCAATTTGTGAATTGGGATTCAGGGGTTTTTGCAAGTTTGTCTCAGTAACGAGACACCTCTAAATTAGTGACTTCCTCAGTACCTAAGGCATTTAGTTTATACATGTAGTAAATTTCACATCAAACTAAGATCAATTTTGTGTTTTATTTTCAATAATTGCAAAATAAATGGATAATTTTTAGTTAAGCTTCAATATTAGATATAAAGAACTAATAAGCTTTCAAACTGAATGCAATTAATACCTGGAAGCAGTGAGAACAGAAAGATATATAAACTGACCTGTGTTTTCATGACAAGAACCGTTAGAAATTACTACACAGTCTGGCACGTGAAATTACAAATTCAACAATCCACCTAATGATTACTGTACTAAAAACATTTGAAAACAAGTGAAATCACTGAACTGAGTCCAGTATCTTCAGCTGATGTACTAAGCAAAAAATATTTAAGTGTTTTAAAAAAGAAAATGACTACCAAGGCAAAAGAAAATTCCTCAGTTCTCTTCAGGAGGAAAAGCACAGTTTATTCTGCATTAAACATGTGTCTCAAAGCTAATTTCAGTTAAATCAGTATAGATAGCATACATGCCAAAGAGCAAAAAACCTTCTGTAAAAGTTCATGAAAATGTCCATCCATTCTCCCCCTTATGGGTAAAGCAACATATGCAAAGCATTATAGCTGAAGACATTTCTGAATATAATCTAATTTTCTTGGTATTTTGTTTTGCAAGCATGCTACCAAACATCCAGACTCTTCCTTGTATCTGACAAGCACTTTACATACAGCATTACAAAGTGTATTCCTGTTTCTCCCACGTTACTTTGACAATGTTTCTTAAAAATCTGAAGGTGGTCTCGCCTTTCTCTTAGCAGTAAGTATTTTGCACAAGGTGCCTGGCTACACCACTCAACGAGCATACAATTAGCAACATTCTTTGTAAAGCAAAAAATAAAAATCTGAGCTATACAGAAAGGAACTGAAAAAATCTTAACACATCTGGACAGCTTCATAAAGTCATCACAACATCTCCATTTACTGCATTTCATCTAGTTTAGCTCCTAAGGATTTCCTGCATCTACAGCGCAGCAATACATCACCCCATTGTGAATCCACATCCTTTTCTCTTCGGAGGCAGAATGGACATCTGCACTGAACGCGAAGCAAATACCAACTCTGTCCTAGGACTTGTGTGTCAGTCGATGTGAAATTGGGCATTAACATTTTTACTACAGCACCACCTTCAAGGAAAGTGATTGAATCCTTTCACGACTGAAGATGTTACTTGCTCGTTTCCCACAAGAGCCTGTTGTGGGCAAGCTGTACTAAATGCACCATATAACATAAATAGGAGAACTAACTTTTAAAAACAACTTAGTATGCAAGTATCTGCAGTATTTTAGCGATGTTTTTACTAATCTGTGGGTGCCTCATCTGTCTGCCAACACAAAGACTTTTTTTTCCCCTTACCAAAGAGCACTGCAAACTCATGTTCATTCTCTGCTCCTTCACTTAAATGAAAGGGTCAGGAGACACAGGCTGAATGTCAACCCTGTCTTTGTTCAGACCCTAACTATTATCACTAATGATAAAGGTACAGATCTCACGCAGTACAGAGCTGCCTTAGTAAGACATCTCATGCAGTTTCACAAAACAAGTGCCTAATTAGGACTCATCTGCACCCCTTGTTACAATTTCCAAATGAAATCAAAGGGCTTCCACTCCTCTGTAAACGAGTCTTGTATTTAACCGTTTGTCTTGAAATACAGACTTCAGTTTTAAAATATGCAGAGATAGCTAAAGATCAAGTGATCTGAATCTATTTGTGCATATTTAAACACTGCTGCTATCTTAGGATTTTGTTTAATGTTAGTATACCAGTAAATTCCTTGATCTGTAAAGAGTCTGAGATTCTCAGTGAGGCCATACTCACACAGTAGATATTTAATTTATACTATTCACTGGAGGGACCTTTTGAACAATCCTCTGCTTTTGGCATCTCTCAGCTAGAGCATGTGTTGAAAAAACACTTAATTATAGAAAATCACTGGAAAGCTAAAATAGTTCTCAAACTTTTATGGCTTTTCATACTTACTGAGGATGCTAGTGGCTTTTGGGGGGAGGGGAAAAGAAGGGGAATTAAAAGATGGGCTTTTCCCCTGCTTGGAGAGGATTGGTGTTAAAAAAAGGAGCCCGCCGTGTTTATTAAAGTTGTGGAGTTCATTCATTTTGTAGGAGCAAATTATCAAGGGCCATAATTGTTGAAGACTGCATTAAGGACATTGAAAAGACTCATAGTGCTCCAACAAAATAAACATCCCGTATTTCTTAAGGTACCATAACCCTACTAATGACTCCTTCCTCTTCTTAATGTAAAACACAGATATATTCATCACACTGAGTAATGCACTTATTTTATGCACAAAGCGAAATCCTAAATGTATTTATCCAGTGAAAGTCTTTATGCACATATTTTCTAATACTGATGTGAAAATTAAAACCTTAAGGGTAAATATTGCAGAAACACTAACAAACTTCATTTATTAAACCACATAAAATAATCCCTGCTCTTTAGTTCCCTACGACAGGATACAGCATCCCAACTAGTGGCACAGACAATAACCCCGCTCTAATAAGTAACACAGGAACCTGCTGAAGGCAAAATCAATAGAGCCTGATTCCCAAATTATCTGAATATTTAGTTTTTCAAACATTACACACCAAGATCTTTCAGAGCCAGCTTATCTTTTTCTGCCTTTCTAAGCTAACTGCATAAGTACTGCTTGTAAAAACTATTTGCCCATGCAAAGTGAAATAATCACAATGCCATGCTCATTTACACACAAAATGATTTTGTGTCCCATTGTGCTCACAGTTGTTCAGCTCTCTAGGGGTGATTAAACTAGCTATGCTGCTACAGCTTGAGATGATTTCACTGAATCGTTTCTCCATGAAGTTGCTTCTTTGCTAAGCTGTTATTTTAACCATAAAAGGTAAACAGAAGGCAGTTGTAAGAGCTCCATTCAGCTCCGTGCCCAGGGCTATAACCCTAGGGCAGAGAATGCTGAAAGACTGCAGAATTTTCCAGGGTGTTGCCTTTCTTGCTCTAAAGCCTTCAGGAATACTGTTCACTTAATACACACTCTAGATGATACATTTCAGATCCTACTAAAAGAAAGACTTCAAAAGTGTAAGAACTTTTGGGCGGATGAAGCTTTCCCACCTCTGCACATAGCTCGGGGCCATGGTAACCAATACTGCTGTTGATGTTGGGAAAATACAGTAGAAATAAACTGCAGAGAGCAGAGCAGACAGATAGGGACAAGGGAGGTGAAAGGTTGCAGGAGAGAAGCAAGCAGCAGTCTGGAAGGGATAACAAGAAAAAAGGGGAAGGAATGAAAAAGGAGGCAGCTCCGAAGGAGGGACAAAGTTAAATCAAGGAGCAGGCACTTAAAAGACTACAGATGGGAAGCAAGGCTAATTAAGGATGTAAAGGCGCTTTGTTGCTAAAGTTTATTGTTGCCAGGATAAAAATTAATTGAAACTAATGCTGTTATTCACTCGGGCAGTTTAATTCCTTCGTGCGCGTTCGCGACGCCAGCCGAGGGCTGCAGGTTGAAAGCGCTGCCGCAGCCGGCTGGCTCCCCCCGGCCGCCGGGGCTGGGGGCCCCTGGGACCGAGGCAGAGAGCAGGGGGCCGGGGGGGGGCTCTTCCCGCCGTCCCCGCAGCCCCCATCTCGCCGGGGCAGAGCCCGAGGCCGCCTCGGGGGCTGCGGGAGCGGGCGCGGAGGCCCCGGGAGCGGGCGCGGAGCCGGGCCCCGACTCCGGCGGAGGGGCCGGGGCGCAGAGCGGGCGATTACCTTTGTCTCCATAAACACGCACGGCGACCGCTCGGGTCTGCCTCCAGAGCCCCTCGGAGACAATTGTTTACGGCGAGGAGCGAGCCTAAAGACAAAGAAGGGATGGGGTTACTGGCCGCCTCCGCCCGCCGGGGCTCGGCGATTCAAAGTCCGCAAACATTCGCGCACACACCTCCGCGCCGGCACCGTGACACAGCGGGTCGTGCCCAAAACTTTTCCGGGGGGGGGGGGGGGCAGGGGAGGGGGGGGGCTCCCTCTGGAGGTCTCCTCACCGAAAGGAAAAAATAAAAGGGGGAGAGGACGAGGCTTTCCGCTGCCGCCCCCCCCACCCCCCCACCCCCTCCAGCCCCGCGGAGACCTGCGGCCAGCACCGCGCCCGCCCGCGGGACTTGCGCCTGTGCCTGCGGCGGGCACCCCGTGCCCGAAGGGGAACCCCCCCCCTCCAAAAAAATTAAAAAAAGCACAACATGGCGTCCTTTACTTATTCCCACATAACAAGAAAGGAGATGTCTTAGATGAACGCGAGGAAAAAAAAAAAAAAAAAAAAATCACGAATCCCCGCTCCTGTGCAAGCCCTGCGCAGCCAATGGTGGCAAGCATTAGCCCGGCTAACGCATTCATTTCGCAGAAGTGTGCCACATCGCATGCAGCAGCCCCGATGCAAACTATAGCCTAGAGTGGTTTGAAGTCTACCCCAGCCCGAGCCTTCCACTCTCACTGGCGCCAGAGTTTCATTCACAGCCCGCCCGCGGCTCCCAGGCGCAGCGCTCCCCATTGTCGCCCGCCTTCCCTTTGTGCCCGGCCGCCGCCCCCGCGCAAACCCCGCGCAAGCCCCGCGCAGCGCTTCCCCCCCACATCCCCCCCCGTACCGTGCGAGGGCGCGGAGCGAACCGCGCCGCCTCCGCCGCCGCGCCGGGGCCGGGCCGGCTTCAGAGCCGCGGCCGGGGGGGCGGCAGCGCGGGCAGCCCGGGCCGCGGGGCTCCGCCGGCGGTGCCCATGTCGGAGCGGAGCAAAACAAAACATACACGCACGGACACACGGCCACGCAGCGCTAGCGAAGCGGGGAGGCTCGCGAACAGCTCCTGTAGCTTTAAAAAAAAAAAAAAAAAAAAAAAAAAAAAAACGCCCCTCCGCTCGCTGCTCCTCGGGAGCCGAGTTAGTTGGGAGAAGAGGCAGTTTCCCAAAAAAAAAAAAGGGGGGGGAGAAGAGAGAGAGAGGAGGAGAGGCGCGGTGCAGCGCGATGCGCAGCGCAGGAACGCAAGGCGCGCCCCGGCCCGGCCCGGGCACCGCGGGAGCGGCCGCCGCGTTGCTTACCTTGAGCGGAGATCTGCGAGCCCCCCCC
>NC_048903.1:10911922-11118308 GCF_011077185.1 Oxyura jamaicensis | reverse complement strand
TTTTTTTTTTTTTTTTTTTTTTTTTTTTTTTTTTTTCCCTGCTTCTTTCTATTTATTTTGTCTGTGCGCGGATGTGTGTGTGCGAGGGGGGGAAAAAGCCTTTAAATGAAACTGCCGAGGCTGTTATGAGAAGAAAGGCAATAATCCCGTCTCTAAATAACAGAGGGAAGGGAGAAGAGGAGGAAAAAAAGCGAATTCTTGCTCAGGGCTTTGCAAACGCCTGCAGGGCAGAGGATTAGGCTACAATTAGCTCAGCCCTTTGCTCTCGCCCTAGCTAATTTTGCGATGAAAATTGGATATTTTCCCCTCCTTTTGGTGAAGGTCCCCACATTTATTCCCCCCCGACCCCCCCAGTAAAATCAAACACAACCCCTTGACAACGGAATGGGGCCGGGAAGGCGGCGGGCGCCCCAACCCGAGCCCCCCGGCGCCGCCGCCGCCCGCGAAGCCCCTCGGGGCTTTTGGGGGGGAAGGGGAGGCGCGGAGCTCCGCGCAAATCCCTCACGGCCGGCCCGGCGCTGCCCGGGGATAACGGTCCGGGGCCGGGGAGGCTCGGGCTCGGGCCGCCGTCACGTCCTTCAGCAGACTTACTGGAGAGAAGGAGGAAAGAAAAGGGGGGGGCGAAAGGGGGAGAAAAAGCTGATTTTAATCATTGTCATTTGGTCTGATGTAATATTTCCCCAGGCGTTTTCGACTAGGCATAAATTTTCGGCTCCCAAATAAGTAACGCAGGGCACGTTTCTCACATCTCTCGGCTCCTCGGTTACAATTAGGGTAGCACCCACTCTGCACTTGTTGATAAACTAGATCAAGTTCAAAAATAAATAATAAAAAATAAAATATATCAAAAAAATACGGCGGGCCCCCAGCGCCGCCGGGGCGCAGACGGGGGTCCGGGCGGCGGGGGGGCCGCAATTATTGCCAGCCCTCGCTCCCCCCCGCCTGCCTCCCCCTCCCTTTCACCCTTTGCTAATGTCTCGCATTGTAAACGCCAAATTTCCTGTAGGCCATTAAAACCAAATGACGTCTATCGACATGCATTGTGCTATTGCGGAGCGCCCTGGCAGCCCGCCCCCGGCCAAAAGCGCCATTTCAATTAGAGCGCACGGCGCGATGGCGCGGGGCTCCGCGGGCGGCTCCGCGGGCGCGCAGCGCGCCCGGAGGGGAGGGGGGCGGGCAAGCGACACCCCCCCCCTTCCAAAAAAAAATCATATATATATATATATTATGGATATATATACTTTAAAACCAAAGCCCGCCCGCCTTTAACTTTCAGCTCCGGCCGCGTCCGCGCCTTTCCGCGAGTCCCCGCGAGGCTGCGCTCTACTACGGCGGAGAAACGGGGGGCTCCGCAGGGCTGCACCGCGGCCGCGGAAGGGGCGTCCCGCTGGCGGCGGGGCTGCAGCGCCTTCTAGCCGCCGAGCGCGGCCGCGCAGGGAGTTACGCAACACTGCGCGGGGCCGCCCGGCTCGGGGCGGGGGCTGCGCGCCCCTCCGCGGGGCCCGGAGCCGCCCCGCCGCGGGGAAGGCAGGCGGGACCCCGCCGTGGGCAGCGGGGATAAAGTTACCTTCCGTGGCAGGAATAAGCAGAAAGTTTTCTCCTAAGGGTAGCTTGCCTTTTTTTTTTTTTTTCTTTTTTTCTTTTTTTCTTTTTTTTTTTTTTTCTCGAGTACAAACTACAGGAGAAGAGGGAAATTTTCTCATTAAAGTTACATCCCTGCAGTTAGTTCAATTACTTGATATATGCAGAAGATGTTGTAAATTTAAAGATTTAAATAGCTTACAAAGATGCCGGAGGCTCCATCAGTTAATTTCCTTAATTTATGGATTTTTAGCTGAGCTTCTGAAATGAAAAGGAGAATGAGAACTAGGTCAGCAGAGAGATTTGCATCCAGAACAGACTAAAATTTGTTTTCCTTGACCATCCCACCGGCCCAGGTGTGAGCCTTCGCCAGGGTCACCATCCCACCTCTGACCTGTGGGCTACAATTCCCTGCGAGCGAGCAGTATGGGAGGCTGGATTTTATCCCTCAGTGACCTGAGCAGAAGCGTGCCTCCAGACAGCTGCCTCACCTCATCACCGGTCCAGGCTGCAGCCTAAGCGGCCTCATCTCCCAGATCTCTGCTCAACAAGTGGAGGACGGGGAGGATGAGATCCACTGAGGCTCGGTGACCTGGCACACAGCCCCAGCCATGCTCAATATTTCTGTAGGGGCGCAGGCAACTATTTAGGAGGAGGACTTGGCTACTATGTTCCGTTGTGAACTGCTGACTGCTAAATAAATAAATACGAGAATCTTGAGCAGCAAGCAGTGCATCGTAGAAATAGGATGCTTCTGCACTGAGGCAAAGCAAAGAGGAAAGAAGACCTAAAAATATTGCACTGAGCAAAAAGTAGAAATTGTTTCCTGACTCATCCCAACACATCTGCGACAGGTACCATTTAATTGTGCCACATGGTAATGGGATGCGTGCCTAATAAAGATTTGTTGTGTTTGCTTGCAGACCAAAGTAAAGACTCAGGAGCACTTGGGATGAAAGAGGCACGTGCGTGGTACGTAGCTTGTGCGGGATTGTTTTTATGGTATCTAGAAAAGAACAATGTACTTGGGAGCTTTGATTTTTTCTTGCCTAGATTAATGCCGAGGATAATAAAAGTACGCATTATAGCTCTATATGCACTCACTCCTTTCTTTCTTCTCACTCAAGTGTGCAAATGCTTTTCTGTTGTTGTATTTCAATATGTATGAATATATACATATGAATTAATACTTAAAAGATTGATACAAACTAAACAGTTTTAGGAAGCAACATTGCAATACGATTAGTATTGGCGTTCGTGATTTAACATTTCTTTTCCCACTAGATGAAGTTTCTAAGATTTGCAAGGTACATGTCAAGGACGGGTATATAAATGGATTTTTATTTATTCACAACTCCAAGACTAATTGCTTCTCTTTGCCTGAAGGCCAAGAGATTGGTTTTAATATGACACTTCAAAAGTATTCATAGAACTACAGAGATACTAAGTGTCATTGTTTAAGAGAGAAATCTGGCTATGCTACTTGTGACCCTGAAAATAAAATCTTCCACTTCATTTTGAATCCTAATGTTGTTTTCCAGAGTTACACTTAGAGCTCAACTGTTAAGAAGTGTACAAAGGAAAATATTAACTAGTGTGTAGCGAAAAAAAGAATAAATACTTTTAGAAGTGAACATACATAACTCGTTTTCTCAACAACTCTATTATCCTCCTTATAAAGCAATACAAAATTTATAATAGAAGATTCCTGAGCTTGATTGTATGATATTATAACGAACAGTGCTAAGTTATAACTTATCATGGTGTTTTAAAACTTCTTGGCTAAATGCCCAGCATGTGTTTAAGATACTAAATACTTCAAAATAAATACTTTGGATTTTTTTCTTATCAGCGGTTCTTTGTATTCTGTGTAGATGCTTAAAAACTGAATTGGACAGAACCACTCCGTAATTTGTGGTTGTTGTTCTTTTTTTATCTAATTATTACATAGCTCATTTCAACTTTTTCAATGAACAGATCAAACATTTCCTGACACTCTTAAGACACTGTGAAATAGAAGTCCCTAAAGAACCCCATGTCTTTTTCTCTGTTTTTGTGTGTTTTCCAAAAATATTGCCTTGTGTATTTTTTATTGAACAAGATGACAAGATCACGAAAAGATGCACATTTTCAAGGAGTAGAAATTTCCTTGATTTCAAAAAGACGTTACAAATACATTTCTAATTGCATAGGAAGTGATCAGGTTTGAATTCTATTGCCTGTGTGAAAGAAGGTATCGTGAACTGAAAAATAATGTCAACCTCTTCTACACCATGATGTATGAATTAGCGTAACGACTTCCAGTCTGTATTGCTCTTGAAGGGCCTGTATGAAGTTATTTTGGTAGACCTTATCCTGTCTTAGTGCTTTTCCTTTTCCTTATGTGTCATAACTTGAGGTTTGAGCCTGACTTCAGGACTTCTCTTGTTACGTATCTGAACCCGAGGTTGATCCTGGCTTCCTGGTGGTGAAAGCAAAGTTCCCACTAACTGCAAAATGTGAAGAAAGAAATCCCCAGACTGCCTGGTCCTCTTGGAAACATCTCACGCCCCAGTGGGCATTACAAATAAGAGAGAAAGTCTATCATTTAATGGAATGTTTAAAGCAGATTTAATTAGTTTTTTGTTCTGTTAAAAGAAAGGAATCTATGTCTATATGTTCTCAATCACAGTTAAGGCACAGCTGTATTCTAGATGGAGTTTTACTTGGGGGGCAAAGACTTGAGTAAGAAATTGGTGCTTCAAAAGTAGTTGCTGGACTCCAGTGTGTCTTCAGTCAGCAAAGCCTACATTACTTTTTTGCCTTCAGTGAGGATTCATGAATGTGACTGCCTTTAGTCTTGTTTCCTGGAGGGAGAAGACTGACCGCAGAAACACAGGGAGAAACACATCTGAGTGCGGAGCAGGTACGCCACGGGTCCTGTGACTAGCACCATTACCTCCCCCAGCGAAAATGAGATAGAAGCAGAGGTGTGGAAGGCTGATGTTACAAATGCGTTGAGCTGGTGGGAAAGGTTTGTTCTTGTGAGAAACCTGAAAATATTAAGCACCTTGAAATACCAACACTTGTCACAGTCGTTTGACATACAGCAAAGAAAAAAAAAAAAAAAAAAAAGGAAGAATTAAGGCTCCCAGTTGAAGCCAGCTGCAGTGCCAGTCATTCTGCAGTGGAAAATTGAGCCAGGGTTTTCTAATTTAGACAAGAAATTGTTTTGTAGGCAGATAAGGAATTTCCTGGAAGCAGTAAGCATGACCATGCAGAGAAAAAAATCTGATCATTAGGCACTCACAAAGTCTTGTCACTCTTTTCCCTTGAATGCTCTTCTATTCTTTTCAAGAAACGGATTGCTGCTGTGTGAATTTACAAACCATTACTTTATTGACTAAATACATACGGTCTGTTTTTGAGGCTATCCATTATCCAGTGCCTAACTCATGACAACAGTGTGATATAAGGAAATAATCTACACTGGACTGCCAAGATGAAATACCCTGTCAGGAAATACAGTATAGAAGAGGTCTGCCTGTCTCCTCTGCTTCTGACTCTTATAAGCCAAAAACAGTTCCCCAAACTAAATTTACTTTATGAAGATGTCCCATGTTAGCTCTCAGCATGGTATTCCTCAGTTTGTTGTGTTCTCTTACTCATAGTCTTAAACAGTTACAATATCAGGGAATATTTTTAACCTGTTTAAGTAACTTCCATGGCATTAGTTTTTAGCTTCTTATTACATAAAGCTTATCCATACTATATATGTCACGGAGAGGAAAAAACTTTTTTATGGTTGAGTGTAATCCATTCATTGGTTTTTGGAGACGCACAGTTCTCTGTAGCATGTCACAAATCCACATGGTGTCCCTGAGAGCTTGATTTTTGCATATGGATCGCTGACTTAGCTGAACGATGTATAAAATTCTGTGTAGCCAGGCAGCTCCCAACAGAATACACTTCTAAGGGAGGTTATATGCATAGCTTCTTCCAGCAAAGGTCTGGAATAAGTTACACTGCAAAAATACCACTTAACTGAATGCAGAGAATAAAGAAAAGGGCCGTAATGCCCCTTTTGGATCATATCATGTTCTGTTTTTAGGATCTTTGGGCATGTGCACATCTAGAAACATAGGTAAGTTGCTCTTATTTATGTAGCAGAATTTCAGCCCTCTTTTTCTTTGGTAAATAATAGACTGAGGGGTCCGGATCTTGCAAGGCTGGGACAGAATCTGAGAGAGCAGTAGCTCAACAAAGCACAATGAAGACACGAGAATGGAAGAAAGCTGAGCAAATTCTTTCAGATACGGAGACTCCCTGTGATTCCAGAGAGGGACAGAGTAATCAGGGGAAGACCAGGGAAAGTCTGATGTCAGTAACAGGGAAGAAAATGTTCTTAAACACTGCAGTTTCAGACCCGCTCTAAGTGAAAGGATGTACAAGCTGTTGTGACCCCCCAGACAGCAGTCTGAGTAGACAGATAAATTCCCTTGGGAGGCAAGGGAATGACTTCTTGGCCACTAAAACAGAACACAAACTTAACAGCACATGGAGAATGAATGAAGCACACTTTTGTGTTGCAAAATATCTAACAGAAAAAGCACAGCTGGGTGGAGGAAACTAAAAAAATTAATTCAGGGTCATGAAATTCATCTGTTAGATGAAATGAATAGTGAATTGGAGTTTGTGGGGCTAAGACTAACTTGCAAATTAGGACACAGCTCAGAAAGCAAGCAAGCAAACAAACAAACAAACAACCTAATGCATGATAACAGTCAATACAAAAAGGCAGCAGTAGCAGTGTTCTGGTTTAGGATTTCTACTGCTGCAACACAGAAAGACTTGGGGCTGACAGCAGTTCTGAACAATGATTTTTTGAGGTCTGTCTACATTGTGGTGCTGCTGCATCACAGCTCCAGTTTTCATCCCAGTGTCCTAACCCCGTGATGGTCATCCCTGCCCACCTGCAATGCAGGTGGGCTCAGCTGGAGCATTTTCACCACACACTGTGGTGGGAACATGCTCCTACCAAGAAGGTGATGCACGGCAGTGTTGTTCTTCCTGGCCCACTTAGGCGCTGCTGGGGACGAGATTTTAGCTGCAGTCTTGATGCCTTTGTTTTAGCACAAAGAAGAAGAGGGCTCTGAACCTGGACAGCTGAGTAGAGCCTATCCAAATCCCATTATGCCAGAGACCCTTGGAAGGGAGGCAGTATGTCAGACATATGGTTGCAACATGCTGTGCTCCAGCCATCCTCAGCTAGCGTATGGTCTCCTGAGTACCATTGCCAGCTGGGCTCTAATTTACACTGGGCCTGAGAATCAGGGACCTTAACAGTCTCCCTGATGGTCTCTTCTCCTTTGCTTCACTGATTTTAGATATGCAGATATTCAGAGCCTTTCATTCCTCCTGCCTGGCATCCTTTGAGGCAGACACAGGGGCATACACTTCTTTACTTGAAGCCGTGCATTTGGTTGAAAAAACAGAGACAAATTTTCTGTGAGAGGAAAATTTCAGAATCCTGACTGTAAATTCTTTAATATCAATGGTATCACTTCAGATGTTGTGCAGGTATGTGAAGTTAATAAAACAGATGTCTCCAAAAAGTCTGATATAGAAACCGCATTGCCAAGTGGTGGAAATCATATGTATCTGTTCTAACCAACATGCGCTGCACCATCATTTTTCATGGATCTGTGCTCTTAACTCTTTAAACATTGGATTAGTTAACATTTCTGTCATGGATTTCTTCTCCGAGAGAGAAGAGGAGATTACCTTTCTTCTTGCTGGAGTAAACTCTTTAAATAAGAGGCACATTTCTCATCATGAAATACATATTGAAGGAAATGGTGCACAGAGGAGAGAATAACCAAATTCTTTGCTAAACCCTAGTTTAACCTTTAGTTTAAGTGTTCTATTATAATCACACTGTTTTTGCCACCTTGTAATCAAAGTTTTCATTTGGAAAGGTTATTAAAATAAGCTAATTTTGGATTGTAATATCCAGCTTTTATTTGCAATTTGCCTTTGTGGGAATTTCAGAAGGAACCTGTAAACAGATTAGCCTCAATACAGTTTGAAATATAAATGATTTAATGATACTGGACCCAGCATATTGCCCTTCTCAAAATAATTTATAGCAACAATTAATATAGTTCTGTTTTTGGCCAGTTTTGGAATGTTATATTCATTCTGCTTTATGCAAAGGACTGTTAACTGTGTTTAATATGTTTGTGGAGTATTATTTAGTTAAGTATTTTGTTGTCAAGACATCTTGGAAAAGAAGTGCAGGTAAATTTTCAGACATATGATTTTCCTTGCTGAATGACGGTAATTGAGAAGCCCTAGCAGTGTCTCACATTAATCCCTTGTTTCTGAACACACTGCATTATCCATAACACAGGAGACCCACCTTGTTCAGAAATGAACCTCTTCCTGGAGTTTATTTTCTGCCCACCTCCTTTTCCTCATAAGATTCTCCCAAGCTGTGACTGACCAAGCTGTGACTGACCAAGCTGTGACTGAACTGGTGGAAACAATCAACAGGACCATCAAGCTGTCCAAGGCCATGAAATCCCACCTATGTAACTATGACCGTACAATGCCTTCTTTTTGCTGCTTTTCTACCCAATTCTTGCATTTTATTTCAGATGACTCTTAGAATTTGGAGCAGCAAAATGTTTTCCTATGCTTCTATGTGTGCCCAGCATACTGGGAACCTGTTTCTTACCTGGACTGCAGCACTCAACACACAACTGCTGACAAGAGCCATGTCATCAGCTCCGGTGGGGTGGTTAAACGATGCGGGATAGTGCAAGGATTACACTTGGGTCTGTGCAAGGATCCCATACTGCTTCTGCATTCTCTGCCTTTAGGAGTTTCACTGTTCAGTCACAGGCCTGAAATTCAAATGCAGACTTTTTCCCCTGTGGGCCAGATATTTACTTGCTTTTCAAAAGCATCTACATTCATATTCCCAGAATGGCAGGGTGTTTCGACTGTGAAAAGGGCAATTCTTCCAAGAGGATTAAAGGTTCTTCTTTCATGCGTCCGAGGAGGGAAAAAGCCTGGTGGTAGCTGCTGTGGCGCTGAGGGGGGAGACAGGAATGGGGCTCTTCTTTCTCCTCACCCTGCATTTGTTGGGGCCAGTAGGAAATCTGGTTGGCTTTGGGGGAAAAGGACCAGAGGCCACTCTTACAGGGAACTTCAGTAGCAGTGTTCCTTCCTTGTCTCCCCTTTGGCTTGTCAGATGTGTTTTGCCCTTCATATCCTCAACTGAAGGCTGCTGCCTGCATGGTCCTGCTCCTCAGCGCTGCCACGTTAGGGTAGCAAGTCCCTGTTTCTCTTGTTGTGCCACATGAAACTAAAAATACCAGCCCCACTGGAGTTACTGCTACATTAAAGATGTAAGTGAAATAAAAATCACTTTCAGAGCTTTTTATTTTTTATTTAATTTTTAATTAATCTTAATTAATTTGAATTTCGAAGCGATCTGAAAAATAGCTTTAAATGAGTATATATATATATATTCATCATTTCCAGTGCTGAGAGCATGAATAATGCAGGACAAACGTTGGTCCTCTCTGTCTGTAGGGCAGGAGTCAGGACTTGGTGTGGATCAGGTGGGGGCAGCCAAAGGGCCGAGAGGGCTGGGCGCTCGCCAGGGCTGTGCAGGAGAGTGAACCGGCCCTGGGACAGCCATGGGCTCCTTCTCCCCGTGGGGATGCCGGGCAGGACGAGGCCGGGAGGCCGCAGTCGGGGCTGTGGGGATGACGCCCTGGGCCACCCTCCCGCTGCCCGCCTCAGCCCGGCGCCGCCGCCTGAGCCCTGCGCTGCGGCCTTCCCGCCACCCGCCGTTGCCGTGGCAACCGGCGGCTGCTCCCAGGGGTCGGCAGCAAAATGGCGCCCCCGGGGTGAGGGGGCCCGGGCCCGAGGGACGGGGCCTGGCACGCCGAGGGGGTCCCCGCTGTGGGGCCGGGCGGTGCCTCCCTCGGGGCTGGCTGACAGAGCGGGGCCCGGCCGCTGGGCGGAGGCAGGTGGGCGGGAGGGGGCTCCGGGCGTGCCGCTCGGTGGAGGGAAAGGCTGCCGGTGTGGGCAGGGGCTGGGAGCCGTGAGGGGCGTCTGGGGAGCCGCCTGGAGAGCGTGCTCCTCGGGGAGGCAGGAGGTGGTGGTGCTTCTAATTAACGCCCCTGTGGTAGGCTAATCCGCGTGAGGTGCTCTCAGGAGGACTGCGGCAACAAAGGTGTGTTTTAGGGCTAAGTTAATTAAAAGTTGCCTGTCAATCTGCCTAGGTCCTGGGTTGCACAGAGTGAAACTCTGCTGTTGCGGCTCCCTGTACCTCAGGAGGAAGCACGCTGTATTTATGCAGTTACAGCACTGTTTTGGCTACCCTCCTGTAGAGGTAGGTAGCTTCTCAGCTTCTTCTTGGCTTCTCACGGGAAGGTGAGCTTCTCAGCTCACTTCAGTCGCTCCTCACAGGGCACCAAGTGCTGCTTCTCCTCCTGCTGCCAGCCGGGCTGGTTGTGGTGGGGAGGGCTGGGCTGCTGCCTGCTTGTAGTCCTCAGGTGGAAGAGCCTCTTCTGAGACCCCCAGGAAGGGTGATAGTGGCATCTGCTGCAGGTCTCTCTCTCTGCCTGACTCTTACACATAAATATGTATAAAAGTATACATGTGTGTATATATGTATGTATTGCATGTTATTTTTGGAGTGAACTTGTTATTTGGGATTGATAACAAGGGAGCAGGTCTCCCCTGACAAACTAAATTTAAAGGCAATAATCAAAGTTGGATTTGGTAGGTATAGCGACTGAATAAATCAAGCCATCTGGATATCTGTAAGCTCCAGAGTTTCACGCTGCATTGCAAAGCACGGCAAGCTTTTCTCAACTGTTGAGTTTTATTTATTTATTTATTTATTTAACACGGAATAGTGCGCCAATAGTGCTGACACTTGTCTTCCCAGAAATAGATGTTTAATCAAAGTGTTTGAATCTTGAAATCAGATTGCTGTTTCTTAAATTCTTTGTGGCCTGTACAAAGTAACAGAATAGCAAATTAAATGTTGTTTAATGAAAAGAAATACTACATTCCTAGGATAGAAAATACACAAAAAATATAGGGAATTACTACACAATTCTAAGAAAATGTTGGAGTAAACTCCTTAAATAGGATAATAAACACTTAATATTCAGCTTTAATCAAAAAGTGTTCTAACCACTGTTCTATCCTGAGGTTTTTGTGCCTCACTTCTATAAATGGAAAAAAAAAAAAAAAAAAAAAAAGTAGTTGGAGGCCATGGCCGAGAACCATTTTCTTAATGATACCCAGGGAGGCTTGCCAATCTGCAGGTGATGTTCAGAATTAAAGCAAGATCTTTGAGCAATTTGGAGGAAAAGGATTATTGAATCATGCAAGATTAATTTCTATTTTTCTGAGAACAGTAACTGTTTTAAAACAAAACAAAAAACAGTCGAGTACTTTTATTTCACAAATGTTTATTATGAAGGTTCTCTCTGACTCTGGAAGTTAATTCCTTTTTTGTACTCAGTAGATGGCCAAAAAATTCAATGTAAGGGGCTTGTTTTATCAAAACTCTTCTGTCTGACTAAAGCACCAAAACTATTTTCATACTTTTAGTCTGTATGCTATATAGAACAATTTTGTGAATAAGGCTGATAGTGCTAGTCTACAGGATAGAGAAATTTTGTGAAAATGCTCATGTTTTCAGGGTCAACCACTTGCCTTTGCATGGCTTGCAAATGCTGATCCTCGTACAGATCTGATGATTGTTTTAACGTGGCCAAAAGCAAGCAAGCAAACAAACCTGATGGTGTTTCACAGTGGAGTTAGCAGAGATCAGCACTTGTGGTGTTCTAGGACTCCTATTTTTCATCTGCTCCAAGCTTGAAAAGCATAATATTAATTCAAGAGCATATACAGGACTGTGGTTAACTGTTCACTAGACAAATTGAGATGTCACAGGCTGTATAAAAGAGTATTTGATCTGTTGTGGAGCAATTAGGAAAGCAATAATTTCAGGACCAAAGCTCCCAGCTCGTTCACAGCAGAGCTGCTCCAGCTAGAACATAGGAAGCTTTTAATGGGAAGTAATGGAGTAGGGGAAGAGAACCCATACTTGTCTCTTTACAGGGGAGAATTACAACATGCTTGCTGTACAAATAACAATGCTTAACTATTTGGTTAGCATTGCTGTCATGAACCCATATCCTTATTGCAATTTAAAACACTTAATTGTAATTCCTCCCTTGATTACTTAATGGAGCTGTACTTCAGATTGGCTTTGGTCTTCCCTGCTTACCTGGGATACCTGGTGATCTAGTGGATATTTTTTTCCTCAAATTTAGAACCAACTACTGGTCTCTGTTCACCTACAGTGAACTTGGCCATGCAATTTAATGCTTTTTCTTTGTGCCTCATAGTTATGCTAATGGAGTAATAACTTTGATACTTAATGTTTACAGTGTTAATAGCAAAACATAGTAGCTGTGGCTTTATTGTGTTGGAGGTTCTTAGTATGTTATTTATAGATCTAAAACCTACAAGATATGATATAAAAGCCTTCAATAAGAAAAATGTTACACTTCTGAGCAGACAGTGAGAAAATTGCCTTTTAGAGGTCAAAACTCCCAGTGCCTCTGGCAACATGGCCTTGATGTCATTTGACAGGGTGGAAACACAGCCCTTCATGGGAATAAACAGCCAATACCTGCATGATTCATTTTGTTAGGAGGGTTCTCCCATTGTTGCTAGGCAATATTTGCTAGGTGGAGTTTTTTTTTTTTTATAAAGCCAACAACCAAAAAAAAAAAAAAGAAAAAAAAAAAAGAAAAAAAACTGCTGTCTCCTCAGATATAATACTTCCTGTAAGTTGCCTTACTGTTGGGGTTCATTTTGTTTGCTTGTTTTGATAAGGTGGTAATTTCTCCTTTCTGCAGAACTAACAAGAGAAGCAGTGACTGAATCCCTATAGATGCCTTCCTCTGTGAGAGGCAGGGAAGGAAAGAGGTGGGAAAGGGTTGTCACCTGGTTAGCGGAAGGATTCCTTATCTTCCTCCTTCTGTACCTTCTTAGAGCTGTCTGTATGGAAATGCTCAGCGGTTTTGTGATGTGCAATTCTTACAGAAGAAACATGGCAGAGACCAGCAGACATTCATTTGAAATGATTTTCATTCTCTGCATTCTGGAATGGACTTGAAAGCAGGTCTCAGAGGCAACTTGTATGTACCAGTTTGTCTTACATATTTATTTATGACAGACTTGAATCTTCAGGATGGTATTCTATCAAGTGACATACTCACTCAGTGTGATGTGTGTCTAAAAATAGGTCATTGTCAAAGGACAGGGAAGAAATTGTATAAATTCATCAAACTAAACCATTGCAGTCTAGTATGATAGCACAGCAAAGCTCCTGTGTTTGAAATAAACTTTCTAAGGATTATTTCTCTAAAATAATATATTAGCATTATATTTATCAAAGCAGGAGAAGGCTGGTTGTAGACTATAAGATAGCTGATGCCAGTGGGTTACTCCTGGCACAGCAGTTTGAAAATTGTTCTCAAAGTAAAACAAACCAGAGCTCATACCAGAAAATAACAGTATTGGACCAAACTTTACTCATGTTTAAAATACTCTTGAGTTCAAATAATTCATTTTTGATATGTTAAATCATACTATAAAGCATTTATTTAATGTGGGATTTAGGTATTTTGGCTGGAAAATAATGTTCCTTTTGTGTGTATTTGGCCCACGTGAATGGATTTTTCTCCCCTTTAGAGTAAGTAATGGTATACTTGAAAAATAAAACCACAAAGAAAGACCCTGTTTAAAAACATGACATCTGGAAAGGAATTCTTGTCCCCTTAAATAACCTGTTGATGTGTAACAATGTGTATTTTTGGACTCTAAGAGTTATTCAGATTTTTCTGGTTATGAGGATGTAAGCACTACTATTTAAATAAGACCTGCAAACGTAGTTGCACAAAGCAGCACACGTTCTGTTGCTTAACTGCTGTGTTTTTACTGCCAATCAACTAGAGAGAGGGACTGATACTTAGTTAAGGATCCTCTGTGGAAGTGGTCAGTAAAGGTACAAATATATATGTGTAAGGTTATGTGCTAGGGTTTGAAGTTACCAGGTACAGGAAGGAGTAGGCAAGAAATAAAGGAGAAGTGTGACATCTGGTGGAAAGATAGTATCAGGAAGGAAAGATCCGTGAATGATAAACAGGGTTTTGAGGGAGAGAGGGAGGGGGGCTTAAAAGTGGGTTGTGTGATGTGTGGAAGTATGTATACCACTGCTGGAGATTGATGAGATCATCTCCAGTGCATAACCTCACCCACTCATATCCAAGTCATATGTGATTTTCCACTTAAGCACAGGTCCTATTGCCTTTGGATAGTACTGTTTTTCCTGTATTTTTCTTCCATTAGCACCTTCTTTGCTAGGGCAATATATTCTAAGAGTTGTGTATCTCTATTGACAGTGACTTTTTCATGATTTGGGGAGAAACTCCCATCTGCAGGTTTTGGCCTGCTTGCTCACAAATAACGCTTCTTGGGAACTGGCCAACTCTAGGAGGGAAACCATATAGTGATTATATAAAGACAAATCTGGCATTGCAGCCTTCCAGTTCCAGCTGGGACAGTCCCAACAATGAGATGGGATAGGCCCAGCTGAGGTGGTTGACCTCTTCTTGGTCAGCCACACTGGGCACGTAACACCACCATGAGCGAGTAATGTGCTCCTTCAGGTAACCAATTGCTAGAGTCACAAGCTGGGGGATACACATAAACTGTGATGTTCTAGTACCATGATGAGTAAAATGCATTGTTTACTTTGAAGAGTGAACCGTTCTGCTGTGCTAGCAGAACTGCACTGTGTTAGTCACAGTACTTACTGGTATTCTAAATGAGTCCGAGTGGAAGGAGGACTTGGAGAGAAGTTGCTGGTACGTTCTGTGCCATTTAGTTTAGTTCAGTGTTGAGCTGTTCCCAGTCTACCTCTTCCTCATGAGAATGACAATAATTACACTGTTCTGTGTGTTTGAAGTAGGTTGTGTAGGCACACTCATAGTTGTGAAACCACATCGATTAAAAGCAGTTAAACTCTGTTACCGTATTGTCGTATGAAGACTGGATGTAGGCCAAGCTTCAGTCTCCTTGTGAGATGCTTGGTTTATATTTGTTTTATCTTGGGGGGGAGGGAACAAGGCTGTGTTTTCCCTCAGGGAACCTAGTTACATCAGTCAGTAGCTTTCAGAAAATTACTGTGGGGGTACGTAGACAGAGGAATAGTCCTGTTAAAAAGGAGCAGTTACTCTAGTTTAACTGCCTTGAAGACCTGAATGAGCAACACAAGGTTTAGTGAAGTTGAAGCCTGATTATTTTAAGAACTCTCTAGATCTAACCTAATAATCAAACCAGAAGTTTTGAGGGGAGAGGAGGAGTAAGGGAAGGGTTTCTTGAGAATCTGTTGCAAAAATTTCAGACAGAACTAAAGTTAGTGAAGTTGGATGTGAAACTTGCTTATGGAACTATACCACTGGATGCCACTGTTGCTTCATGGAATGTCATACTAAAATAACATTGGCTCTGCTTATTTGAAAATAGCTGCTTTTCCTTTACTGTTCTTAGTTCTTTCTTTATTACTTGAATCTCTTTTCATATCAAAGGAAAGGAGAAATCATGCCCCACATATTCTCTCCAGCAACATGGTGATACGGTTCCCGTATCTAGAAGTGACAGCTTGTCATAAGGAAGAAAAAGGAATGACAAAGTTTTATTTTTTTCCCCCTTCCTTCTAAGGTAAAATCTTCTTGAAAAGAAGAAAGGTTCAGATGAAAGAGCAGCCAATTTTCCTTGCAACTAAATTTCTTCTCTCTGGCTCAGAATCTTGTATTAATCACACCTAGATTTGGACACTGAGACTTTATTCCCATTTTAATGTCATCCCAGAGAGCAGGGCAGAGGGTCATTCTTGCAAATACATGTTTATTTCCTTTCCAAAGTGTAGGGCATTTTGTACTTGAAAGTGCTTTTTGCTGGTTAGAATTTCTTTCTTCCTTGGGGGAAGCAGGGAGGGTGAAAGTCATCAGGTAAATTTTTAATGGCTGTGTGTTTTCACTGGCTCACTGCAAATCAACTGATTAACAACTCTTGGTCTTTTCTCTAAGTCATACAGCGTTTCTTATTTTTTGTTGTTGTTCTTTTTACTGAAACATACCCATAAATTTATTAAATGAAAAGCAATCAAAATCCAAAAATCTGACCCCCAGTTTTCAGGTTTATGTTTTGTTTTTCTTTTTTTGTATTGTGCATCCAATTCCTATGCTTTCCTATGGGAGAAGAAAAATATATAAGAAACCCAAGAGACTTGAGCTTTTTCTGTTACAATGGTGGTATATGCAGCATACTAGCATGGCTTCTTCAGGGATGGGGACCACCTTCTGCTGTGTGCCGCCTTTATTGGGTAAGCCCTAAATGTTAGTGGTTCCATGAAGTGCTAGCCTAATTAATGACAGTAGAAATGGGGAGGAAAAGCAAACACAATGGGAACGATGTGCTGAGATGGCTCTGAAGGAAAAAGACAATAGCCATGTAGCCCTGAGAAAGCACGTTTATTCTGTCTCTGCAAGCTGGGCGGGAGAAGGCAGACAGCAGGGCTTCAGCCCCGAGGCCTTGGCAGTGCCATGGAAACGGCACAGGAGCACCACATCCCTCTGGCGCTCAGGGCCTCGTGGCTCTGCTGCGGATTTAGAGGCAGCAGCACCCACGCAACCTGTGTGGGGATGCAGGAGGGGGAAGGTTAAAATGCGCATTTGTTCTGCTGCTTCACATTTGGCTTGTAAGGAAAATTAAGGGAGGGGGGAAGGATCAAGTAAATGTACTAAGTTTAGTGTCAGAGATGGAATAGCAGCTGCAGCACAATCCACTCCACTGGATGTCTGACAGCCAGAACGGTTTAATTACGCCACTGTTCAGTGATAATTCTTTTCTCTCTGGAACCTGGGCTGAAGTTTTGTCTTGATTAGACTTTGTAATCTAAGGTTTTCCAGTGGTCAGGACTGGATGCTGCTTTTTACGTTGTTGGAGGTACCGAAGGGAAGCCTGCCAGCAGAGCTGCTACTGTTGTTGATGCCACAAACTTGTAGTGGTGACCCAGATAACATTGAGACTGACACAGTAAGTTACGGTGTCAGGAGAAATAAATGTCTCCCACAGCCCCTCACAGAGCTCCAGCTGTGCTGCGGTACCTGCCCTTAAGCCCAATCTACCCAAGAAACTGACCCACTGCTGACAGTCTGGGACTGGCTGGGCTTTGCTCAATTATGAGCTAGTTGTATACGTACATTCAGAAAATGCACAGTGCTTATAGGTATTTGGAAAGTAGGGTCATTTAGGGTGCTTATTAAAGGACCTCTGCAAAATGGTTGCTTGGGCTCTGCCATGCCAATTAGGAATTCCTGATGGTCATCTCAATATGACAGCTCTCTGGAGAGCAATTTTGTGCTCTGTCCCCTCATCCACCACCCTCTGCCCAGTTTTTCTCCCTCCTAGACCTGGGAGGGGGCTATTGTTCAAATCATGCTGATCAGAGAGTTTTAGGAGGGTCTCTTCTCTGTCCTGAAACCACAAGTTCTTTATATTATGCCATACAAAAGGAAGGTTCTCCCTGTTGTCACTGGCTTGCGCTAGGACTGGTTTCATTGCTGCGGAGTACCACGTGGTGATGCTGTGGCTTGATGTTGAGGGCTTGCTCAAACTCTGAAATACGTGAGGCACTGCAAGATGGAAGAGGTGGACGTTTTCTGCTTCTGACTTGGGTATCTTTGGATAACATTCTAAATAGAATATTGCTGTGAGGGGGGAAAAAAAAAGTAAATGAAGTTCGACTTTTACTCGTGAAGGCCTGGGCTCTTACATTTAATGTGTAAACTGGTAAAAAGTGAGTAAGATAGAATATTAAGGTACTCGAGCTTGGGTTATTGAGACACTGCTGTGGGGTTAGCAAGCTACCTAGCATACAGGAGAGCCAGAGAAGGATTAAAAACAAGCATTTCACTTGTATGCCATGTAAGCTGTCTGCTGCCTCTTCTTTCCAAGAGTTTTTTAGCCCATGTTACTTCTAGAGTGACTGGATGCAGAAGGCTGCAGCTGAGCACTGCTCCCTGGCTTCCTCCTTACTTGCGTGTATATGGAGAGATCAGGAATTCATGCTTATATGCTTCTGCAGTCTTGAGTTCCTTTTGAGTATTCCTTAAGTGTTGAAAATTCAGTCCCTAATGCATCAAGAACTTATTGAAGATTAAAAAATCATTGATTTGTAGCTGTGCCTATTTTTGTTTACTGGGAGTCTTAACATCTATCTATCTCTAAACCCCACCGCCAGAAATGGCAAAAAAAATGTTCTATATCTCTTACAGGAAGCAATAGACAAAGAGCAAATGTGTTTTGGAGCAGAGGTTGCGAGTGTTTCTCCATGCCACAGGCATTGTCAGGGTTGTGCATATGGCTCTGTATGTGTGTTCATAGCCATAAATCCTTACGAAGCAGAAGCCAATTGGTTTTACCCCATGTAAGCCTCCACTTGCTTATTTATTTGAAAGCAGCAACTCATTCTTTTTTATTTGTAACCTTCACAACTTAATGTTTTTATAAATCTTAAAGGTGACATCTTCACAAGGTAGTTCTTCTCTCTGCAGTCCTTCCTTGTCTTTCATCCTGCTGCAGCTTGTTAAGAAAGTGAGTCAATGTGATGCAGCCCCCTCTTTTACTGGGGGTGTGGTCTTTGTAAACTTATCTGGCCTCTTAGGAGATGTTGCATCCTTTGGCTGCTGGTTTGTGAAAAGTAATTTTGTTTCAAAAGCACGTATATCTCTTTCAAGTGGTGTTGGATGCTTGCAGTTCTTTGCTACAAGTTTCTCCGAACTCTCAGAGATGTTTTTTTCCAACAGCTCCTAGCTGATAAGAAGTCACTCTCCTGTGATAATCCTGTGGCCACTCATTTTGTTCCTTCAAGCTTCTGTTCCCATGTAGCTAACCTAGTCATTAGTCCGATTATTATTTAAACTGATTGCGAGTTCTGGTTTGGACTCCTTTTGCTTCTCTAGTGAGTGATTAGAGAAGGCATTTTTCCAATCAATCCGTACTGTTAACGGAAATGTTATCACTTGCAGAAGATACATTTGGACACTTGCAGATTCTTTTTTCTAAAGTGATTGAGTAGTTCAAGCTGAAGCTTGTAGCACATTCCTAGAAACTGTTGGCTTTGCAATGCACTAGATGTGTAGGGATTTCATGCTTGTGCTTGACAGCATGAAAATATTCCCCAAAGATGTTTTTTATATCTTTCCTGTCCTCCATTGTAATGAATTCAAGTTCTTGCTATTTCTGCTAGGGCAATATTTCAAGTGCATGAAATCTTTGTTATATTTTGGGACTTAAGTTCTTAGGTGAATATAAGAGACCAAGGTAACAGATAGTGGTGAGATTGCCATCAATAGGAAAAAGTATTTTGAAAGATAAAATAATCATAAGTGTCACTTCTAAAGCTGTCCAACCACATATTCTTAGATTAAAAGAAGCAGATTAAATTCACTATTCAGTTGGTGCGTGGACTTTCCTGAACATTCTGGGAGCTGGAGCAGAGTTAATAACAGAGGGTCAAAGAGAAGACTGGCTGGTTATTAATCTTAGTTTGCCTGTGGAATATAACTGAAGAATGTTTTTTTTTTTTTTTCTTCCTCCCCTGAACAACAATGCTATGAAACTGTAGGTTTTGCTCAAATCTAACTTAAAAGCAATTGAGTAGAAATAAGGAAAGCTGCAATATTGCATCTCAGGTTTTTTGTTCTCCACAAGGAACCTTGGGAGTGGAGAAGACTTGCTGTGATTCAGATCAGCTGAATACTAAGACTGTAAAGATTTACTGGGACTGCCAGTCTTTGTACAGGTCTCAGAGCATGTGTACAGGGGGAGTCTAGCTATATTATATTTGGAAAGTAGAAAGCATTAGAAAACAAATAAAAGCTGCATTATTATAACTTCATCCAAAGTATTTAATCATCTGAGATAAGAGAATGCAAAAGGGCTAAGTGTTGCAATAAATATCTTCAGAACTGCAGCTCTGCGTGGAGAAGTACACATTCTGAATTGGTAAAAGAGTTGTATTAATTATATGGCATGCTACACTACACATGAACAGCATTAAAAAGTCAGCCTTTATCTTAAAACACTTCCAGTTCCTACTGTCCTCATTATTAACATCCAAATTCTATATTAACGCTTCTGGCAAGAGGTAAAAGACATCCAGGGTGAAAAGAAATTAGTTTCATTTTTCAGTAATTATGGGGAGAACTCTGTTCGCTGGCTTTAGTCACCCTCTCAAGTTATTCTAATGCTGCTGGTTAAAAAGATCCTGATCTATGGTGTTTTGGTAATGATCAACAGTTTTAGAAATGACATATTCCAGCAGCACAGCCTCTATTACTGGGACACTTTTTCCCTCTTGGGCAGCTGCCAGATCTTTCAAAAACACTGAGAAAGCTTAAGGAGGGTAAGTTTTTTTTTTTTTAGACTTGCTGCCACTATTTCTTGAGATGCAGACTAATGTTTCTAGTTTTCAAATGAAAGGCTACCTGCTTCAGGACAGGTATTTAAACTTAATCTGTCTGAGGGGAAAATGCTGTTAGTATCACAACTAGGTAAAAGAAGAGCCACTATAGAGTACGACAAGAATTAAATGGAAAAGACAGGACAGCATGCTAAGGTGGTAGCATATTACTATGTGGTGAGCTCTATACGAATAAGAAAAATCTTAATTTGTCAGATGTGTTTTCCTATTTTTATTTTGGAAAGGTCTTTTGTTTTGTAAGGTTGAATGGCAGCTGAGTAAAACATTGCAGTAAGAGGATGGTAATGCATTTTGAGAGATGTTTCCTCGAAGACTGAGTAGGTACCTGCTGATGGGAAGTAGGAAGGTGTGGTTTATTTTTCTTTTTCACTATTGAAAACTGGGTTTATGTGGTACTTGAAAAGATCAGTGGTCAAAATAGAGCTCACTACTAGATTGCTTCCTTCTAGAGTATAGCGTGTTGCTGTTGTAGTAAACTGCTGGTATTTTGTCTCATATGGATGTTGATTTTTTTTTTCCAAGTTTTGAGAAGCTCTCACTTCCCATGCATCCACTTACAGTGTCATGCAAAGAATAAATGGCACTTTGAAATGGAAGTGAGCAATAACTCGGGTACTTGAATTGAATGACCATTTTCTTATTGTATTAAGTCCTTGCATATCTGAGTGACTTGTGTAAACAAGTGCATTGATCAAGTGGCCTTGTGCCATCTTGCAGAATTTCTGAAGTTTTGTTGTGGGTTAAGCCCAGTAAGCAGCTGAGCACCACACAGCCACTCATTCGCTCCCCATCACTGCAATGGGGGAAAGAATCAGAAAGGGTAGACCTGAGAAAACTTGTGTATTGAGACAAGGACAGTTTTTAATAAATAAAGCAAAGCTGCTTGTGCAAGCAAAACACGGAATTCACTTGCTACATCTCTTCAGGCAGATGTTTAGCTATTTCCTGAAAAGGAGGGCTTCATTGTGTGTAATGGTTACTTGGAAAGACAAACACCATGACACTCAACATATGCCCGTCCTGCCCCTTTTCCTCCTCTTTCCCCCAGCTGTTATTGTTGAGCTTGTCGTATAGTACAAAGTATCTCTGTGGTCAGTTTGGGTCAGCTGTCCTGGTTGTCTTCTCTTAATGTCTTGTGTACCCCAGCCTACATACTGGCAGGGCAGCGTGAGAAACAGGTAGGCTTGAGGCTGTGCAAGCACCGTTCAGCAGTGGCTAAAACATCCCGTGGTATCATCACTACTTTGGGCCCCAACCCAAAGCACAGCACCCTACAGGTTACTATGAAGAAAATTAGTTCTAACCTGGCCAAAACCAGTGCATGCTTTCATTGACATTTATGCTTGAAATGCAGTGTGGTGTAGAAGAACCACTGTAAATGGGGGGGGGGGGGGGGAGGATGGATGGTGATACTTGTTTAGAATTGAATTCAGTCCACAGAGAAACAAACGGTTTCTTGCTGGGATGGCTCTTGCCTTGATGCCCTTAGGTGGGTTTGTGGCTGTTGATCTTGGACAAAATTTATTGTGTTTTCATGTTGTGAGAACTAATCTAACTGCTTAATTTTTATTACACTTTCAATTGTACTTTAGATGATCTTGTCTGTAACTTAATCTTTGAAGCAGTTCTGTAGTCTGTAATGGGGAGTAATGTAAGCTTCTTGTGCTTAGTACTATACTTTGAAATGAAGGCAGCATCCTTTGTCACTTGCTTCTTTCTGAAAAAACAGGCTATTTAAAAAAAGAAGTGTTTCTTGTTTGTTTGCTGGATAATAGCTTTATGAAGTGACATAATTTAAATAACTTTGGTCAAGGAATTTAAATAGATCTTAAAATCATACTTTTTTTTCCCCACCAAGGTATTTTATCTTTCCAAAATAGGAATATGGAGGTCTGCAGACATTTAAACTGCAGCAAGATGTTTTACATGGCTAGTTTATACCTTTCTGTCACCAGATCACCTACATAATTACATGTCCTTTGATGTTACAGGCAGGCATTAGGATGCAATAGAAATATATTGGGACAAGCTACATAAGACTGCCTATAGAGCATCAGAATTGTTCTTCTACTGAGTATGAAATCTTGCCTTTGGCAGTAAGCTATACTGAATTCTTCAGAAGGGAATAAAAGGGGGAACCTTTCTCTAATCAGGAAGTTAACTTTGCATGCAGAACTGGTATGGGTGGATTTCTACCTCTTCTCCATTTGGTACTTTGATTTTCTTTCCCTTTGTCTGGACTGTCTCTTACAACAGTATTAGTTATTCAGTCCTTTGGAGAAAATCAACAAAACCAGTGATGGTAAACTCCATAGCTGACCAAATGCTGTGCATACTGATGTTCCCATTTTATGGTAAATGCTGCAAGATTTCATGCTGTTATGGTATTGAATAGGGTAGAAGGTGCAGTGTCCTTCTTAATCTAATGCTTCCTGAAGAGCTTTCTTTGATCAAAATTAATGCTTGTTTCAAGGTGTTTGATAAAAGCGTATTTATACATTTTAAAAAGCTATGTACTAAGCTATTACATATTTTTAAGGTAGCAGCAACACTTGGTGTCATTGGATACCTGGACGCAGGCATCTGTTTTACCAGGAAAAATAACTTCTGTAGCTGAGAGGAACACACAAAGCAGTGCTGCCGCAGGACCAGTCCTGGTGGAGCTGCCCGAAGGTGTGGTAGTGTGTTCTCCCTTTGGGTGGATCTTGTAACGCTTCTCCAAAGCAGTTTCTTCCTCTATTCAGGGGCTCTGCATAGCCCATCCCCTGCTTTCACCCTGTAACTGGCTTTCTACTTGGCACGGGTTCTGCTCCCTCTTAAGGGACCATTGAATGAAGGCCCCTATAGCAAGCCTGGATGCATTTTTGGCTACCTGACTTGAATGCAGGGGCTATAGGTGTAAGTTTCTACTTTTCCCTGCAAAGTAATCTTGTAAAGTGGTGTTTTGTGAGAGCATGTGATCTTGATGGATTGGGGGGAAATGATGTAGAAAATTTATTATGTGTCAATGAGGAGCAAAATTCCTTAGGTTTTTAATCTTTGAGTTCTCATTTGATTTAGTCAAAATCTTCCCCTATGTTAGTTACCAGTGAGACTTAACTCTGAAAATGTGAAGACTTGAGGGTCTATCTGATTCACAGGGGGAGCAGTATCAGCCTAATGGGACCCTGGTTGAAACTTTAATTACAAGAAGGCAGTAAAAAAGAAAGGCAGTTTTTTAAAAAAATCCTCCTTATCAAATTGTGTTGCTAGTTTAGGCAGGCTAAAAATTCTACTTAATCTTAATGATTAGTAAGAGTTCTTCATTTCTCTGAGATTTATAGTGGTGTTAAATAAATTACAAATTATTGAGGCAGTATATTAAAAGAGATCTAATCAAGATATCCAGAATATTGTGACATATTTAAAATCCCATAATGTTTAAAGAAAAAAAAACTTTGGAGGGGGTAAAGATACTTTATATACAATTAGTGGCAGTGTGATTAATAACCTTGGGCTTAGATTTGATGTCTTCCTTTGGGAATTGCGTTTTTTTCTCCTATATCTCTGGAACCAAGTATGCCTTAATTACCAATCAAACAGTCAATGAAGGCAGAACTGAAGTGCAGATGTATATACTTGAATTTGCATTAGCATTTCTTCCACAAACTTGGGTTTGCGAGGCTGAGTATCTCCACAGATGTTAATTGTGCTCAAATAATGTGTATCCCTGTTATGAACACAGACTTTCAAAGCTGACAGGCCTGTTTCATGTCATATATTTATGACACGTTAAACCATGAAGCTCAGATGGCTGGAGCACCTCTCCTATGAAGACAGGCTGAGAGACTTGGGGTTGTTCAGCCTGGAGAAGGCTCTAGGGAGACCTTATAGCAGCCTTCCAGTACCCATAGGTGGGGCACAAGAAAGCCAGAGAGGGACTTTTTACAAGGGTGTGTAGTGATAGGATGGGGGTGTTAACACTAAGTTGAAAGAGGGCAAGTCTAGATTAGACATGCAGAAGAAATTCTTTGCTATGAGGGTGGTGAGGCATTGGAACAGGTTGCTCAGAGCAGCTGTGGGTGCCCCATCCCTGGTAGTGTTCAAGGCCAGGTTGGATGGGGCTTGGAATAATGTGGTCTGGTGGGAGGTGCCCCTGCCCATGGCACGGGGTAGGGATTACATGATTTTTAAAAGTCCCTTCCAACCCAAACCATTCTATGAAAGTCAGTTGGATTGGGAAGCACAGGGTTTTGGAAGGTGTTAACTCCAGCTTGTTTTGCCAAACCAGATGTATTTGCAAGGAAACTGATTTCTGTGGCTGAAGCTATGGTTTCTTGGGAATGGGAGAAGGTGTTTAAAACAAGTTCTTACAGTAATTTTGGATATCAGTTTCTCATAGTTTATGTGAGCAGTGAGGGAGAAATAGCTTCTTGTGGAAATGGGTAGAAAATGGATAAATGGCATGTGCTGTTTGGGACCTTTCTGGGCCATGCAGCTTTCTGGAAAATAACTAAAAATGCATCTTCCATGGGTGGGGGCAAGGGTTCAACTAAACCGCACCAGCGTAACTGAACTCATTTGTCACTGAATTAAACTGTCACTACAAAGCCCTTCAAGTTAATTGGAGTGTCCAGATACCAATGAAAACCCATTCATTTAGAAATCAGTTTCATCAGAGATGCAACACTTCTGAGTATGTACCACGTTAAATGTGAACTGAATTTTGTCTTCAGTGTCTTGCTAGTCCAAAATTAGTGTTTTGTTATTGACTCTGCTGGGCTCTCCTGTGCAGTCAGAGTTATGTGCAACCTGTTTAGCCAGACTGTAACAAGTTAACTCAACTTGCTGTCACTTTGGCATTGATTGTAAAGATGGTAAGAAAAAAATAATTCAATTGCCTTACCCAGATGCAGCTTTAGCAAGTTGCTTTTCTGTTCAACTCGGTTACTCCAGAGCAACTGGGTAATGGTGGTCCAGTTAGCATTGGGCAAAATGTGTAGGTCAGTGTCATGATGCTATTTTGGAACTAGTAGTGCTGAAATAAAAACATGGAGTGTTTTTTTTTTTTTTTTTTTTTTTTTACTACTGGAGTTTAATAGAACTTTGCTGGCCTTGCATTTTTTTTTCTTTGTCCTTCCTGTAATCAAATCTCCAGAGTTTCAGGTTGTATATACCATCCCTTTCTCTTGGATTTTACTTAAACTGATTTTACAATTCATTCATTACAGTTCATTCTCGAATGCTTTTGAGCAGTGGCTTTTGGTCAAATATGGCTAGGCTCTGCTTTTCATTCCAAATGGCTATTTTTGAATCTCCCTATGAAAAAGCTCAGAGATAAATGCTTGTGTTAATGACCTGCTTTCTGGGCTCCATAGACTGTAATATGCACCTGATGTTCAATTTTGGTGAAATGATCTAATGAAGTTCTCAGACTAATTATATATGATAAAAATAAAATCCTTTTGTGCAGAGATAAACATGGATAAATTGTCAGACTGATAACCTGTCTCATGTCTGCCACGCTTTCTGCACTGCTTGAAATGGTCACTGTATGCATGATTTATAAAGACAGCATCACCTTGATGAGTATATGCAGTGTCACTTGGGCAAGATTCATGTCTGTATGGATTTCAGTGGAGGACTCTCATGTTAGACTGTATAAATATTGTAGCCTCTTGCTCTATCTATTTTCTGTTGTTCAGATTTCCTGTGCTGTGGTGACTGACTTTTGGTATTAAATTTCCTTTTCTGATATAAATGGAGAAATTACTGGAATAAAAAACACATCTGGCTGAGACCCTTGCTGTTGCTATAGATTAATTAAAAATAAGACCTTGATTTCAATGAATGAAATGCCATGGAAAAACCCTAATGATCACATTGGTGTGAGGAATAGTTGAATACTTCTCAGCAGCAGATATGGGGAGATATGTGCAGAGCAGTTGTAGGAAATAAGATCCAGTATCAGTCAGATAACTTTAGACCTGATGAATAGTAGGCCAACTCTCCCAGTTACCCGCCCTAAGCATTAGTATACTCGATGACTACTACTATTGGTTGTACAAGTGTTGTTGTGAATGAAGACTGTAGAAACAGTTCAGCTGTTTGACCTTTTATAGAATCAGACAGCTAAAACCGTGCCCTATGGTCCTCAGCGTGTGCATCTGTACCCAGGCTGGCATCACCTTCATGTGACTTCTGTGGCTACATCGTGGTACCCAGAAATGATTATGCTGACGGAATGTACACTTAAAACAATGATAAAATAACTTGTTCTTGTGATCCAAATGTACATTAGTCTATATCTCTGTATCTGAAGGTGAACTGTAGCCTGGAGCTTTCATTTGTTAGCAAAGGAGCCACCTCCACCAGTGTTTAATGGGTTGGGACAAGCTCTTATAATGCGGTCGCCTTAGGCCATTGCTTCCCATGCTGCTGCTCCCTCTGCTTGAACATAATCTTAACACCTTTTGCAGCTGGTGACATTACTTATATTTGGATATGTTGAGAGGAAATTTCCTGTATTAAGTGAAAATAAATCTGGACAGGAATCTTAGATAGGGAAAATAACTGTGGAAAAGTTGGATTGTGAAAGCCTCTTTCATTTTTCTTAACTTGACAGCATAATTTTAAGCTCCAAGAAAAAATGATGACACTGCTAGAAAACATCACGGATAGTCTTATAAAGCAGAATGGGAAACATAAGGCCAGCAGTATTGTAATAGAAGAATTCAAGTCTCACACGAGGTAGGTATGTAATGGAAAAATTGATTTCTGCTGGAGTTCTGTTCAATTGTCTTCAGCTTATTTAAAAAAAAAAAAAAAAAGCTGGTGGCAAAAATGGTGCTGATTGTAGGACATGAAAGAACTTACTTATGCAGCTGGGTAAAACTCACTGTGGTACACCCTGCCTGGAAAGTGACATTTAAAGACTTGCCCACGTGGAAGGTGTTGCATATCTATGCTTCTTTCTACATGCAAGTTAATTGTCTGTTGAGTTAGGTGTAGGCATGGGACTTCCAAAAGTGTTATTTTTAAACTAATTATTTGGAGTCCTTCATTAAAACAGACCAGAAAATACAATTTTAAAGGCTGAATGTTTCTATTAGACTAGTCATATAGCAAACCTTTATTCTCTGGCATGAGTCACAATTAACTGTGTTAGTTGCTTCATAATACATTATTCAAATAGTGTGGTTGCAATAAGCAAGGTTTAATCATGTCTGTCTTCCCGTTCGGTGTCAGTATATTCTATGCTGTTTTGTCCTTACCACCCCAGCATATAATACTTCCACATACTTGAGGATTTAATTGAAAAGTGGAACTTGTGAGTGCCTGCCATTCTTAAAACTTTAAACGTGCAGCTAGACACATGGTAGTTTCATTTTTGTCACCTTTATTTGAATGGATAGGTCTGAGAAATTTGGGCAAAAGTGACTTACCAGTGGCAAGTATCAAATGTCACGAGTACAGCTGTTGTAAAATGTCTCATACTGGACTCCAGCATATCATGCTGGAAGCCATTAGAGGTGTCTGTTCATAGGCTTGTCTGGTAGGCACAGTTGCTGAAAGCTAAGAAAACTGCTCACCTTTCTTAACCAGTAGCTGCCTTCTTGGGATGGAAAAGTAATTACATGCATCTTGCCATATGAGGCCCGGGACACTTCCCAAGTCATTGTTCAAGTGTGTGCAGGTGCCTGCTGAGGCTTTGAAGTCACCACAAATAACGCCAACCTGAAAATAATCCCTTGAAGCGATATCAGCTCAAGCAGGCTGTGCTGTGACTTGTCTCTCATGTTGTGCTCTGAGGAAGAAAAACCTACTGCTTCATGCAGATGCTGCTGTTCTGGTATCACTGGAATTAAAGCAAATAGATTAGGCTGCGATTTGCATGGTTATGTTTCTTTTCCAAGTGTTTGGTTGGACTGTGCCCAGCTACCTGTGTGATTCCTTGCTCGGAGGAAGAAAATGTCTGTCAGTGGAGTAATTTCAAGTAACTAGTGCCCATAATAGCAATAATTAAACTTTTTATCCAGAATGCCAGATAATGTTGCACTACTTGAGCTGGCCTGACTTGAAATTATTGCACAAAGAAACAAAGATCAACTGTTTAATAAGCAATGAATGTTTGATATTCCCTGTATTCATTTTATAGTTTATGTATGGAGGGGATATTTCTACTAATATGTGTATTCTTACACCAAAGTTTTTCTTCTAGCAGATACCTTTAGTATAATTTATTTACACAGATTTTCTATGTACTTTGTATGCATGTATGTAAGTAGATAATTATACATAGATCTATGTGATGTGTGCTCTGTGCTCATAGTTCTATTGTCAGTAATAGCATTGCCCAAATGGGAGATACAGTGCAAAGAAATGAAGCATTAACGTCCTGTGCAGTACAAGCAGCCTGTGCATGTGGACCTTTCTTATTCCGTGTGTCTGTCAAAAATGAGAGCATCTGAACTTTGAAAAAATGGACTTTCTCTGTAAGTTATTCACCGCCCCCTATATATAGCTTGCAGTAAGCATACAAATCATTTAAGTCTCTCATTATCTGGGCTAACAAATGATTGTTTAAAATAAAATCTTGCCAAAACCTACATCTTCATTTGTCATTAAAAACTTTATTCTCCTCATTGCCATTAGTTTCTGTTGCAATAGTACAGGTTTTTAAGTAAAATAGACTTGGGGGAGTGAAAAAGCACTTGGGGGTAGAAAAAGCATCAGATCTTGATATAAGAAAGGCAATTTTGTGGGTATTTTGTTCTCCACTCATACAGTGAGCACTGTGTGAATTTACCACCAAAGTCTTTCAGGTGTAAACATGACCTTGTGGCTCTACCCATTTGTGTGCATATGTAGACTAAGGTGAAAATGTGGGGTGAGGGAGGAGGGAGTAGGAGGAGAAAGTCAGGTCTCTGTGAATCTGTCTGCAGTTTTAAATTCTTTAATATTTCCCTTAGAGGTCTCTAAAACTAGCAGATGGCTGAATATAAATGCTTTCTAGCTTTGCTTTGACCACATCATGGAGCTAAGCTATGAGCCTGCATGTTCTGTTCTGCTGCAGCAGTGCTGGAGTAAGGGACACTGTGGTTCTTCCCTCAGTGGAAGCTCACTCACTGGTTTGAGCGAGTTCGGTGCTAGCCTGCGGGAGCAGTGCTAACGTGCTGTGCTCTGGTAGACCATTCTGCTTTGGTAGCTTATAAAATCAGATCCTGAAAAATAAACTGAGGGCTGAGATATTTATTATACCCTTTCCTTGTTTAGGTGCCTTTGTGGCTTCCTTACCTACAGGTAAATAAATTATACTGCTTGAGTACCACAGCTTCTTAGAGCACCTAATATTGTTAAATAAGGATGGCATAACTCAAATTCCCAGTGGTTTTATTGACACAAAAAACTCTTCCACCACTATCAAAATAAATGCTTTTCTCTACACTAGAAGAGATTAAGCTGCTTAATTTTCCCCCAAATGCCCTCAGTGTGATCTGTTGAGGGAAGTTATCAACAGCCCTCGTCTGACAGAACAGCCCAGGTGAGTAGCCACCAGCCTATTTTGGGTTAACAAAAAATTATTTTGAAAAGTTTGTTCCCTGGTCATGTGAGCACATTGAGTGCCTGAGTGGGTGGAAAGGAGGACAGGAGGCTAGTTGCAGCAGCAAGGCAGTGATAAGGAGCAGGAGGTAGACAGGGAATGCTAACTGACTTTGTGGAACAATGCAAGTTGTTACCTTCCTAACACACACAGCTCTTCTCTGAGCAGAACAGGTTTGTAGGAATGAAATTCTAATATCAGTTACGTGAAACATTTGTCAGTAAATTCTCAGTACAAACAGTTTCTGAACTATTTTTTCCCCTACTAAAGTTTTACAAAGCAAAAATGACATGGGATGTCTGTAGGGAAAGCGTGGTGTAAATACTTGTGATGCATGAAACTATGAATAATTTTTTACTGATTTGGGCCTGTAATTACAAAACTATCTGGAAACAACTGTTTCTTAGGTGTTTGTACACTTGTACAAGGCAGGTTTTGGTGGAATTCTGATCTTGGTTGCAAAATGCAAACTATAGAAATAACTGAGGCATTCAAGTTTGGTATTATTGTAGAGTTTGAGACTTGTTCTATTATGACCTTCCAACTTAACTGTTGAAATCATTTATTTCAAGTGATTAAAGAACATGTAGACAAGGATACCATATACAGAGTTGGTGTAAAGACTTAGAAAAGCAGTAGAAAGTCTGGTATTTCATTTTCACAAGAGACTTCTGCAAAATAAAAATGTCTCCTATGAAGTATAGAAAACAAATAGCTGAAGTACACCACCTGGAATATTTTCTGCTTGTGACATCAAATCTAATTGCAACTGAAATAGTGTGAATTGTTTGCAGCAAAGAAAAGAATTATCCTGTTGGACAGGAAGTTGCATTTACTCCTGCTTGTTACTATAAAGGAAAGATGTGATACTCTTGGTGACTATAAAGATTAAACCAGAGATTTATGTTAATGCAAAGGATTAAAAGAATCTTAATAACATGCATAAAGATGCAAATGTTTGCCTGCATTTTATCTGCTTGCAGATGAATCTGCCGTAAGGGAAATACTGAAGGGGGAGAACATGTCCTCTCTCCCTGAATTGCAACATCTGGTTTAATACTGCACTCGCATGGTGACTGAGTATTAGTTGTCTTCACCGATGTTTTTGAATGGTGTGATACTTCCCTCATATTCATAATTCAGGAGAAAATAACTATATGACCAACTTCAAATATGCCTGTTCATTGTATGGCTTCATGCTTTGCAGAATTTGATGAAACATACATATTTCTCAGTGTATTTTTTTTCTTGATACCTTGTAACTTTCAAAGACTTGCTTTTCTGAACAGTAAAGAACTTAAAATATTGGTTCCACTGTAGAGTTGTCATCTGCATTGAATTCAGTTTCAAACTATCCTCCCAGTGCAAACACAAGCCACACCAGCACAGAAAATTATGTGCTTTATTTGGGAGCCCTGGTGTATAGTATTACACATGTATATACATACACTTCACATGGAGAAATTATAGAAAAATGGTTTGAAAAAGGAGGCATTTAAGGTGAAGGTGTAAACATCACTAACCATTTATGTTCTGTTTTGAGTTTGTTTTCCTGCTCTTCAACCAATTCTTTACTAACAGAGGAGTGTATATAAACAGAAGCCACCTGGATTTGTTATGCAATTCAGCTGATATGATCGTGGAAGTGTCCCAGCTCTCAAATCAATACAAATCTTCAAAAGGTTTTGAGTAGTTGAACATCAAATAATCCATGTAGTAAAAGTCATAGCTCCGTTGTCTTTGAGAAGGAGAAAGCTGTGCAAAGTATTGTTGTGTAATTTTAGTGGTAGTTCTTTCTTCATTGGAGTGTCTATCTTTGAACTTAGGGAAAGTCAAATTTTGTGGAGCACCAATTAGGTGCAAGAAGAAGTTTGCATCTTCTTCCATACTTTCAAATTTCCCAACAAAGTCATAGTCTATTAAGCATGGGCTGCAAAGCCTATTGACATGATCCCAGTGGATATCCATACCCACTGGCCTGTGTACATCCAGGAGATATTGAATGAACTCTTTGAATTTGACACCAGAGCCTGTCCTTAGTGCTTCTTTGGTGGCGTTGACACGATACCTGGAAATGATAGCTTTGCCAAAAACTGGGTGATAGTAATTGTTTGGATGTTCAAACTTGTCCCGAAATGCAGACACCAGCTTTTCAAAAGGTTCGCGTATGAAAAGCATCTTTGTGTAAGTGTTGAGCCTGTGATAGATTCCTTTGCGATCAAACCCATCCAGCCTTTTTAAGTAGTTTCCGTAGTGCACTGTGTTGTGCTGGATGTCCTTTGTGGAAGCAGCCAGCCCGTTGAGAACCATGAGCACCCGTTTCCAGTTAGAGCAGCCAGCTTTTGGTACTTCACAGTACAGAACTCTGTATTTATCTTCTACAAATATTCTAGAAACATGGTAAGGAGTGATGATTCTCCTATTATTACTCTTGTACTTCGAACAAGTTTCCCTCATTATTTGCTTTCTTTTGCTTTGGATCTGATAGAGACTTTTCCACTTGCTGTTACTTCTGTCCTCAGATTTAAGTGTGGGTAAGTTGAAAGTGGAGCTGTTCATGGAAATAAGGATTGGGCTCTTTTTAATTACGAATCTCCTCCTCCGTTTATGGAGCCTGATAGAATTAATTTCCTCACCTTGCTGTTGGTAGTCTTTCCCAAACGTTATGCTGCTTTGCTGTCTGTCTGTGCTCTGAAGCTTAGTGGGCACGTTTTCAGCTGGGTGTAATGAACCTCTCAGCTTTACTGTTGCTATTCCATCTGCAGTATTTTTTCTTAATCTTCTCTCCCGGTTATTGCTGGAAACACAGTCCTGATGGAAAAATAGATGAAAGATGTTACTAAATGAGAAACTGCTTGTCACTATTAACAGCTTGTGCAACTTAATGTAGATCTATTCATACAGCTCGGAGTGCATTGCTGAGAGTCCTCGGTGCTGCGCTCACACACTGGTAGTGACTTTTCTTGTCTTGCCCTGTGCTTATGTTCAATCCAAAGGCTGAGATGAGCCTGAGCTGGTAAAGTGCTGTTCAGATTTGGGTTTCACTAGATTTTGTGTGGTGTCTGCACCTAGGTTTTGATAGATTTTTGTCTTAGATATGCTGTCTTAAATACTTATTGTGGAAATTTCAGTATATTTTGAGGACTTAATCATTCCAGACTGCCTGTTGTCTGTTTTAAAACAGACAGGAAATAAATAAACAGCCAATAAAACACACATCTGTTTTATTTGCTTTGTTCCCCCCATCGCCTGCTCTTTCTGTAGGCTCTTTTTGCACTGAGCACAGAGTAAAGCCTTCCAGGGCTGATGGGAGGGAGGGTAATGGTGCTTTGGAGTGAGGATGTGCGGGGAGCAAGAGTGGGAAGAAGGAAGCAAAAAGGACTGCAGTGAGAAAATGGAGGCTTTGTGGAGAGGCAGAGGACTTGGTGAAAGCACATGGATAGGGAACCCAAAGGGAGACGAGTGAGATGAGTTTGGGACCAGAGCAATTAAGACTTGATGAGCAGCAAGGAGGAGTCAGAATGAAGCTGTGCGTGGGAGCAGGGGAGTGAACGCAGTAAGCGATGTGGGTCCATGGTAAGGGCTTTCAGGAACCTGGTCTCTTTCATCAGGTGGATCTCACTGGTTAATACTACTTTCGGCACACAGCCTGCATATGTTCCATCACTTCCTGCTTCTCAAAGCACCTGAACCTAAATCCCTGTCTACAGGCCTGTGCCTCTGTGACTGAAGTTAGGTCCTGGACACTCTAACTCCTTGTCATCCCTGTTTTGAGGAGTCATCTGGGAGCTGAATGGCACATTAAACCCCAGGGAATATTTCAAAAGAGGACACAGATATAGCTGTGGAATGCATATTGCTTATCTAAAACACTTCATGTTTATTTAGATGTCTTATAAATTGTAAACTTCAGATTTTTTTCAGTCTCCTTGCTCCATAATAGCGTTTAAGCGGTTTCAAAAATAAGATATTGGAGGAATTTTAAAGTGTACACATCAGTATTAAACAAAACTCGTAGAGTATTGTGCAAATTTTTGTAGCAGAACTTTGGCTTCTAAACTGTTTTACTGGTTGTTCAGGTAGAGGTGGTGTGTGATGTGCTGGCTGGGAAACCAACTGAGGCCCTATTCAGCTGTCAGGAGTGATTGTTGTACTCTGTCTGCTCTTATCTTCAGAGGTTGCTTTCAGTAGTCAAATGTGTATTAAAGTTTTTGTCTAGGTAAAGCAGAAGGTGTGACACGGTATTTCTATCTAGTACCCTTTGCATAGTGGCAGAAACTCAATCTTATTTACTCGTGGTGTGGCATGTATTTCAAGGCTATCAAAGTCAGACTTCCTAGATATTCACAGTACTGGTGATGATAACCTACAGGTATTGTGAAACTCAAATGCCATGATTTGAATGTCTTCTGTCAATGTAACTCGTCATCCAGAAGGTCAGGCTGGACCTGTATAGATGCAGTGATATCAGCCACTGACACTGGCTGGCAGCTGTGTAGTTGTTCCTTAGCACACTTTGCACTTGGGCTTGAAATCGTGAGTAGCTGCGGTGGGCTCTCACTGCTGCTGTCAGTGTGCTAGCAGCCACTAGATGGAGGAATTTCACCAGGATTTTTCTTTAGCCTATTTTGAAGTGTCTCTCAAGACACTCATTTGCTCAGTGTGATTTCACACAATATTAATATGCAAAGTTTACAGTATCTGTTAGCAATATCCACTCTAGGGAAAAAAACTAATAAAACTAAGGTTGTGTAGCTTATAAAATTCATGTTTTAAAAGGCAAATTTGTACTTCATAACAAAACTTTGATGCATCATTCCATTTCAGTGCTTCATCTCTAGTCTAGTGGTGTTATCTGAACCATCTCTATCCGTACTCTGTACTTGAATATGGATGCAATTTTCCTTATATACTTGTGGAAACTTACTTTTTTTGGTTGCTGGAATCCCATGTTATATTTTATCCCTAAACAAAGAAAGAAATTACAGTCATTACTTAAAAATACAAACAATTTAATTTTTCTTGACTAATATCAGTGTGTATCATCTCAGTTACTAAAAGGAGAACGGAAATAAAAGTTATTGTTAATACAATGATACAGACCAATGATGAATTGAAATTAATGTGTAGCTCATAGCAACACTCCTTTGAAGGACTCTATAGATGTCAAAGCACTTGTGAAAGGTATAAAATGTCATTATTTTTTATTTTTCCCTTCTACAGATGGGGAAACTGAGATGGAAGAAAAGTGATTGCTTAACCTTAGCTAACAGGCTAACAGAAGAACAAGAAACTCCGGATCACAGGTTAGAGCTCTGAATAAATGCTGTTCTTTGTGTACATTTTAAAATTTCTCAAACTTTGGACAGTTTGACTTAATCGTAATAATAGCTTGCATTGAGTACAGTCCTTTGTTGTAAAACCAAAGCAATGCACCATGGAGTTATGGGTAAGTAAGGAAATGTTTGCAGAGTTTAGAGTAAAAACACACACTATATTTTGCCGAAGCTTCTGGCTTCTACAGTGGAGCCTACTTGAAAATATAATGATAAAGATGCGAAAATTCTAGAAGGCAGCTCTAGGAGATGTGTATGATCTTTGCTGTTCCTAATCTCTACTAAGTATAATAATAGGAAACACTTCAATTATTTCAGGGCATTTCAACTTAGAACACTGCTAGCATTGTTGTCAGTTGCTTCAGTCTGCATTACAAATCCAAAGCATTTTGGCAAGGACAATTACAGTAACACCTTCCACTGTAAGTGGAAACATCACTGGAATAGTTCAGTCCAGATTAATTTTCATGGTACTATGAAAATTTTTGTGAAGAACTAGGCATGCACAGTGTTTCAATTTTAGTTTATTGCAGTTAAAGTAGTTAGTCCAACTTACATGATTAATCATGTTTTTTTATCAAAACTACAAACCATTGTTAATGGTCTGAGTCAGATTGCTAAGGCTATTTCTATGCTGTTAGAGCTCATCTAACAGTGCTCATCACTCTTTTGGCTCATGCTTGAGCTTTAATTCCACTACAGCAATTTGTTAGCAATAAACTCAAGGTGGATGGGGAATATTGCAATTCTGTGACTACTAAAAGCAAAGGGCATATTATTATTTTTACTTCACCAGAAGTAGGTTCCAGATATTTTACAGGAGTGTTAAGCCACCTTCTAGCTCCTTTGCACAAGCATTTAGCTGGAAAATAAAGTAAGGATGTATATTCTAAGGAGAAACCGAGCTAGTCTATCATGTCCTTGTCCGGGTTGTAGACGTTTAAAACTGGTTACCTTGCATTAGGCTTTACAGATGTTAATGAGCAGGTATGAGAGCTGTTTTTTCCTATGATTGTTTCTGTAGCCTTGTTTCATAAAGGTAGCTTGCTTTAGAGACAAATTTTTTGCACTCATACTCTGTGCTTTGAAAAATTAAAAATAAATGCTGGTAGGATATGAGTAACTGTTTAAAAATGATTCTTTGCTTATTGGTGTTAACACATAATCAGAACAACAATTCATGTTCAATGTAAATGTTTGGTGAAGCACTTGCCAATCTCTTCAATGTTTTCTGAATTTGTGACTTCTCAGAGTTGGCTTCTTTTAGCTGTCTTTCTCATGATGCAGTCTGTCACTTCAGATTTAAAGTTACTTGGGGAAAAAACCCTCAACTATGGAGAATTCAGGGAAATTATATCGCACAGACCTACTCTGCTAATCAAATCTAAACTTAACGTTACACTGCATCATTGCATTTTGGCAATAATATCTGAGAGCTGGTAAGAAACATGGATAGTAATTTCTTTTTGCCTTAAAGAACCCACGGGTGTCTGTGTCCACGTAAAGTTCGTGATTGTTAAGTATTTGGTGCTGGACACGACAGTGACCAACATCTCACTATGCTCAGACAGAATAGCCAAGAGATGCAATCATTTTATCAATTGTACATCGTTTATGTCAGTTTTCATGGTGTTTTTTCTCTTCCTCTTGTGCAACCATGAATTTCCAGACCTGAGCTTGGCCTATGTTATACGACTGCTTTTGTTGTCTTCATGAAATATGAGCCTTATGCTTCATCCAGTCCTACCATATAGTCAGTCCCATTGTGAGTTTTTCTTTTTTTTGAACGCTACTAGCAACACAATAAAAGGGCCTTCATCTTCCCCATATAATATTATATAGCTTTGCCTCTCTGCCTTCTCCTCTGTCTTTGTTTCAAGACCTAATTTTGGTTTGCCTCTGGTGTTTTCCTCTGTTCTGAGACTGCACTACAGCTGAAATATTTTTTAATAAAAATGATAACTTCAAGTTTGCATCTGACTCTTTCCCTTTAGTGGACTTCTGTGAGCAGTTTATACTTGTTTGCTTCATCCTAGCTGATTTGTGAAATACATATACTCTGGAAGGGCTGTTAATATCATTGCATGAACATCAGTGTCAAGTGTCCTATTCTCATGCACTTCAGTTTTATGTGCTTATTCAAAGAAGACAACACATACTTAACCACAGAATCAGTAGTGGTTTAGTACTGAGAATTCTGATTAGTATGAGAAATCTTTAGTTTCAAAAGGATTTTCTCAAAAATATTGGTCAGATCACTTTAAATTTCCAAAAAGGAAAAAAAAAGAAGTTGTTAGCTTGTGCTGGTATACATGAACTTAACATTTCTTATCCTAACTTATTCCAATGTCTAATTGTTTACATATTTTAATTAAATTACTAATTAAAGTGGAAAAATACAGTTGCCGCTTCTGTGAACTACTTGTTTTTACATATATTAAAACTACAGTGTACATGCTTAGAATGCTTTCTTAACTAAAACTGTTAGAAAATGCTTTTATACTGAAATTGAGACCTAATCAATAGGAAAAACTATATATGGTGTGTATCTATTTTGTTTACTATGCGTTTCCTTTTTATATGTAAAAATTTTTTTTTGAAGAAAAACTACACACACGTACACACACACAAAAACAAAAAAACAACAAACAACAACAACAAAGCACCTTTAAAGTCGCAATCTAAGCTACATACACAGTACCTCATTTTAATAGGGGGAAATTGATGAGGCAAGGTACTGAAGGTGTAGCAAAATGGTAGGACATCTTCAGTTGTGTATCAAGAAGTGAATCCACACAGTAAGTCTATATAATCTAACATCTCTGAGTCCTCAGTGAAGCTGAAAGTATGCAGTGTCATTTTCCACAGGTAAGTAAACTTTTACAGCGATGTTTTGGTTAACTGATGCAATGCTGAGCCACTGTCATAGCTAGATGCTTAGTGACAGGACAGGCATCCCTGTTTTACAGAGAATTGCAAAGTCATGTGTTTCCAAGACACTGTAGTGTCTAACTTCAGCTCATGTCTAATGTTACACTGATTGTTGCAATGTTAAAGATGATGCAAACAAACCTTATTGTATTCTCTGTCAGTGGCAAGTTACATGCAGGGAGACACAGAACCTCCTAATAGCTGACCAAAAAATGTATTTGTCACTCTGCAGGTGAAGGCAATCAAACCAGGTCTCCATAGCATCTTTACTCCTATAGCACCTTTTTGTATCTGGTGGCAGAATAATTATATTCACGACAAGAATGATTCTATTTCTGTATGAATTGAAAGAGTGAATTACTGGGGAGCTTGCTTGGAATGCACCTCTTTCCGTGTGGGTGTTAAGCATTCCTGTAACATAATTTTATTCTGACAGCCATTGCTAAGGTGTGTGCCATTTAGTGATTTTTACTTCTACTACACTTTGTGATGTAGAGTTTTACTATTCCAGCTTTTTACACAGAAGATGCAATTGTTGACTCCTTGCCAGCGCTCAATTACATCTTTCTGTTAATGTTTACAGCGCTTCCTTTTGTACTTTTCCTGCTCTGACTATTCATGCTTCTGTTCCTCCCAATAACTGTTGTCCCTGTACCTTTCTTTCCCTATATGAAGAGTTTTCAGTGTCTGTTCTGCCTGTAATCCAGCCTTTTGGAGGGCATAACAAAAGGTGAAGCTTGTAATCATTACAAAACAAAGAATGTCTGCACTTGACTAACTCCATTTTAACTGGTACTGCTTACTCATGTTCTATTGCTTTACTATTGTCCTTGCCAGCAGAGTCGATGGTGAAAAATCTTTTCTTATTGGGAAAAATTAGGTGGGATATTCCATGCTCTTCAGACGTACATAAATTAACAGCAACATCTGACAAGATTGGATTTTATCTAATAAAAGATAAATAACATAAAGGTGTTATGGAAAACAAATCTGTTTCTTGTCTTAATGTATTAAATAAAAACTGTTCATTTGCTATGCATCCGGTTAAACCTTTTTCTGTTCTTATGCCTCTCATCCTGGTATGCAAAGTCAACCTCTCATTATTCTTAGTGGCAGAGAACCCGATTCTTAAGTCCATCTTACTGACTTAAAGAAGCTGTAAGCTTCTTAAAAGGCTTGGTGGTGATTTCCTTTGCCCAGGAAGGGATGGATAGAATGTTTCTCCGGCCATTTCTCAGTTTCCAAAGGAGTCAGCCCTTGAGAGCTCTAAGCAGTTAAGTATAACTGTTGGAATAAAGAACTTCTTTCTTGTTTGGGAAGGGATAAGAAGTTTGCCAAGCTACGAAGTTAATTTTTTACCTTTTTGTTTAATAAGCCTTCTTTCATATGCAGGTTCCTTTGTAAATCAGAAAACTTGTTTTTCCCAAGTTCTTTGCTTTGTGACTGAAAACAAATCCCATCATTGTCACGCATGCTATTTTTACTAGCTGAAATGCAATAATGCAATGTATTTTAGATACTCTGACAAGTGACTTATTCCTAAGCAGTTGTGGCGTAGTGGGATACTTCAAAAAAAAAAAAAAAAAAAAAAAAAAAAGCCATCTTTTCCCTCGTTTTCCACTTTCCTAAGTGCACAAACTGAATTGTTTCATACTGATCTTGTGCTTCTTATTGATCAGAGTCAGATTCAGAGAGGTAGGCATTGAATCTAAGTGAAACAGATACTTCATATTTCTAAACCAGGCAAACCTGCAGTTTTTCTGTCCCATAGGCAGCAGGCAACACGGTACCATGCTGCACTTGTATCATGGGTTACGTATGGCAGTGTGCACTTCAGTTGGTCAAAGCACAATTACTCTGGCTTTTTGTGGCTGAAATGCCTTTCCATCTTAATGATGTTAGGGAGTCTCAGGACAGAAGTACTGTACGTGGGGAAAGCAATGCAATTCTGAAGGGCATACCCTGCAAATAATTGTTAGGTTCATCCATCAGTTTGAACAAGAAAAAATTACAAATGGGCAAACCAAAGAAGAGATCAGTACACACATTAAATGACTTCTAACGTTTGTCACTTGAGGACTTTAATACTGTCAAGAAACTTGGTATTCCCGGTTCGTTTGTGGTAGCAGTAACCAATCCTGTACATCAGAATCGAGTGAAACAGCGCAGTCATCGTCCTGAAGTACAGTGCTTGCTGACTTGTGGCTTCTACCGCCCTGTCATTGCTTCCCTCTTGATTTCCTGATTAGCTTGCTTCTAGGCAGTACTCCTGCCTCTTGACTTTTTTTCTGACATGGGCCATCTTTTGTACACAACATTCTATGCTTTTTTTTTTTTTCTCTAGTAAAGGGTTCTTGGAGTAAATGATCATTGCATGGGGCTGATACCCATCACTTCTAAATGTGGCCGCCATCTTCATAATGTTTTTATCTATACAGTGCTTTCCAGAGACCTGGATGAGATACCCAGCCTATCTGCCTGCTATTGTGCTTTCTTCTCATAAAGCTTTTTTACCACTTGTCCAAGTTGCCCTTTGTCTGTTTTGCTGAATGTATTTTTGAATTAAGTACACTGGTAAGAAATCCTATGTCATTACATTTGTTTTCTTTGCTAGCTGACTGGTTTTTGCTTGGTGTTTTTTTTTTCCCTTTTTTTTTTTTTTGAAGCTATGCTGTTAGTCTTGTCCATAAGGTTATTCATTTGCATTCAGACTTTTAATGAGGTTTTCACCCACCTACTACTCCATTGCTGAGTTCATAAGTTGTTTGAGGAGAAGACTGTTACAACTCAAAGAGTTATCAGGATTTTCCAGTTCCGTCTTCCAGGAGAACAACAGAACATAGGCCCTTACACTGACACATACTGCTGTTTTTTCATAATATTCTTATGTTCTAAAATACCCCGTTTCCATCTTCTTGGCTACCAGCTATGTAACTTGCACTTGGTCTGTTTCTTTGATAGCTGATAAAGCAAAGGAAAATGCATAGTAACTTTACGATGCAAGCTTAATTTGAATGAATACAAGAAGCAGTTCCTTATAAACTTCTTATGAGGAAGGTAACGCTACTTGTTCATTTTTTTTTGCTATTTAGATACAATTATTAGCAAGTGAAATTTTCTGACTTAATTTGTATTTGATAAGAATTTTACAAAGAAAGAAGGAAAGCCAAACCTGTGCTATTGCATTCCTTATCCTTTCTATGGATCCATACCCGGGAATATTGTTAATTATAATCAGTAGCTTTCAGGCACTATCAGCAGTTAGTTGCTATATCTACTTAATATCTTTCAGTTACTCTCCAGTCTCATTTTTAATACTTGCATAGCAATAGCCTTCATAGTATGACTTTGACAAGGACATGACACATTTTTCAGGCTTATTAAAAAGTAAAAAACTAAGGTTTAAAATGCAGCAGTGTATTTACATGTAGCATCCTGTACAAACTGTTCAGGTAACTGCAGGAGTTTCAATGAATCCCAGGAAAGCACTGTAGGTAACTTGTGACTGTAGTGGAGAAAGGAGTGAGTTGATAGAACAGCTCACCTAGAACCCCAAAAATGTTCCAAGAAATTGTGCAGAAGTTTCAGTGGCCTTCCTAATGGAAGGAAGAAAGGAAGATGAGTACAGTTCTGGACTGCTTTCATGTCACTATGGAGAGATGTCTCTTTGGGGGTGGGAGAGTGCAAATGGGAAGAAAAGGCTGCAGGCAAAACTTGAAAGGCAAATCTATGCAGACATGCCTCTGAGTGACTAAGCTCATTGATCTGATAGATTGACCATGGATCAAATACTACAGATGTGCATCCAAATGCTGTACAGTGTTGTGTTGCGATCAATTAGCTGGGACTGATACTGTTTCTTTCTGCTTTTCTAATGCTTAATTACTGATAAGTCTTCCTGGTATGTGACCAATATGTACTATCAAAAAAGAAAGTTAACATCTGTGACTTAATTACAAAGTATGGTGCAAGATGGGTGTTATTTGGGCAGAGTTTGATTTGTGATGTGAGGAACAAACAGATAAAAGTTCCCGGGGAGCTGAGTATGATGGGTTGAGGTCTTTGCCAGGATTTTTATTCCTGAATAATGTGCATCTGAAAAGTAGTAGCATTAGTCACTACTCATTGGCATTGAGCGGAGGAGTCCTACCACTTCTTGTTGTGGAGGATTTCCTTTCCCTTGTGAAGGAGCTCACTTGCACTTAATCTCTGTACAGCCTTTAATGACTCATTGGTAGAAGAATGTTTGCATAAGAATTTGCTTGGATTAATTTTTGTATCAGTAAGAAAGAGGAAGAAATGGCGTTGGTCAAAAACAAAGTTCTGACTACTTCCAGTATCCATGTAACACATGGGAGTTCATCTGTATTCATGACATACTTCATGTGGCTAGTGTGAAGTTCATCTTCCAAAATGGTACGCTTTCTGCCTGCACAAGGGGTTGTAATCACCCTCTACCTAGACTGATAGTTGTTCTACTCTGGGCACTGTACTGAGGGGTTTGTCTTTAGCAGCATGTTTCACCAGAAGTGTGTTATGTGGCAGTAGCTCACCTTTTATATGCTTGAAAATAATAACAGTGCTTTTCCAAGAAATCAGAGATGCATGCTCTAAGGTAGCTGTAAGAAGTGTACTTAAAACAGAGGAGTGAGAACAGATTAGAGGCCTCTGGGTGAAATAGTTTTAATATGGTGAAGCCTCCAGATGCTTTAATGTTGTTTCAAGGAATTTAAGAAATTAAGGATGACTGAGTTGAAGCACAAATTAAGTGAACTGTTTTCAAGTCCAATTAATAAAGAAACAAGCAACAATGCTGATGTGTCGAAGACCTTGGAGGATTTCAAGGTTATAGTGCCAGATAGCATAAAACTCCATCAAAACTCAGATGCAAAGAGTGGTGCCTATTCCTGACAAAACAATCCCAGCAGGTCTAAGAGGCAGTCAGATATTGTTATTGTCTCTGGGGGCCACTAGGCATATCAGCAGGCGCTTCTCCATCAGTAAAGTGGCAGTTTGGTTTTCATGTTTTCTACTTGGCTATGTAAATGTCAATGAAAACTGGTAGTTAGACACCTGGGAAGCAGAACCTCATGTCTGGACAATTTGTCAAATGTCTCCTTACCTTAGTGTAAGGGACAGTGCTTGAAGACAGGAGGGATTTTTAAAGGACAGGAATTCTCTAGTTGTGGTGAATGGGATGGGATCCTGAGTATTAATTCTGCTGCTTGAGAAATCTCCAACTTATTAACCCTAGGCAACCCTAGAAGAAACAATTCCTAGTTACTTGAGGAAAGGGTACCAAACGGGGGGAGAGAATGAAAAGCTTTAGATTTTTCCCAGTAAGACTTGAAACAAACTTACTCAGGGTAGAAATGGGAAAAACACCCCATAAATGCTTGCTATCAGAGTCTCTCAGTAGGTCTAAGCTCTTGTGCTAGGCTATGGTAAATACGGGCATGTGCTGCTGAGGTTTTCTTAATGCTTGTGGGGCCTGCTTGAGTTTGACAGGTTCATGTGCTTATGGAACACGTGGCGTGAGCTTAATGGAGCATTGTATCCTTTGGCCCTCTGGACCCATGTAAGGCAATTCAGCAAGAGTAGGGCTTAGAGGATGATCACTCTGCTAACCACTGCTTACAGCTCTTACCAATAGGAACTGGTTATCTCACGGTCCATCCATAGCTTGGCCTCCCTCCTGTGCAGATAGCTTTGGTGCCTCTTTCCCCACACGCTTCCCAGCATACCTCCACATCTCCATTTTGGCATCTCACGTGTGACTACCGACTCTTTGGATGGGATGCACAAGGAGCTGCTGCTAAAGGAGAAAAACTTTCCCTATCCACATGTTTTTTCCTGTTCACTTTACTAGTCACTGCCTCTGCCAGGTCACTGCGTTTGCCTTCCTCTCTCCAGCTGACAGAAGTAAAAGGGAAGATGCAGCAGTGGTGTGGCAGTATACCCTCAGGTGGCAGGGTGAGAGAGAGCCTTCTGCAGGGACTGGCAATTGTTCTTTTTATCTCCACACCTGGATGAGCAACATTTGTCTTTAAAAGGGGACACAGCTACTATAGCAGGGAGAAAAGGAAGGCATTCTCTGGTCAATCTTCCCCATCTCCTGTAGGTGCCATTTCTGCCTGTTCAGCCCGCTGCTGTGGCTGCAGGAACAGGAGGGCTTTAATATACTTGCCTTTCTTTGGCAGTCTCTTAACCATCTGTAGTGTCTAATTTTTCTAGCATCTAGAAAGGTACACTAGTCCAGGAAGGGTCCATATGAACGGAGAGGTGGTTGGGGGGGGGGGGGAGATAAAATATTTTTACTTCAGTAGCTGAGTTCCTACAGCTTTATTAATTATTGTTCAGAAATTGAATATTAAAAACAAAAAACAAAACTCAAAACTCTGAACTCTATTATCACAAGTTATGCTGCTCTCATCAGAATTGGAAGTGTAAGTTTAAAAACTATTTGTTAGTGCTAGAGTAGTTACGCGTTACTAATTTTGTGGGTGATGGTAAACTGGTCTCCTAATCTTTTTACTCATGCTGTGTCTTCTCACAGTACTTTCCCTTCCAAAATGGTTGGGAAGTTTGTGCTGCTCCACCGAATCCAAATCTTTTGGAAAACTACAATTTTCAAAAAATCAAGCTTTTTCATGCTGAATTGTTAAAGAGAAAATATTTACTAAAATTGTCCGTTGCCTTTTAGTTTTAGTGGGGATTTTACTTTAGGAAGACAAACATGACCAACATTCGATTCTGCATATTTTTAAGGCATCTTTTTCATATCTTTGTATCTCTGCCTTGAGAATAACTAAACCAGCAAGATGATTTATACAAAAAGCGTTGTGGTTTCACACACTCTCACTCTTTTCCAACCTTTCCTCCTCCCTTACAAAGGGACAGCGTTTTTATAACTGTTGTGATGCCCTGTAGGGGAAGCTTTAATTATCTAAAAAGTGAAGATGTCATAAACTATATAACATAGACTGAATCAGGATGAGATATTATTTTGAATCACCATTTAGAATGAATTTACATGTCTCTTTCTTGATGCAAATCTAGCTTTGCCTTTTAGCAGTAATTGTCTTTATGCTTTTCATGCAATCTTAGATTCATTCCTGTCTTTACCATTGTTCTAAACCTTCTTTTAAGCTGAAATGAGCCGAAAGTGGTACACCTCTTCTGATTTTGGGTAACTTGAAGTTCTGCTCTGCAGGACAAAGATTCCATTATCTTGGAGAAAATGCATCACTTTGAATCCCTTCCCATAACTGCTTGAACATTTGGCTTGTTTGCACAAAATTCTTCAGAGTATATTCTTGAGACCTCTCATGCTGATTTTGGAGGAATTTGTGAAAAAATGATACGTTCACTAGTTTGCCTTGTATGTGGTGCACTACCAATCTTCTAGAAGAATATATGTAGAAAGCATTGAAGTCATCTCCCTTTACCTCTGCAGTTTGAACCCATAGCTCAGTTTTGCTCATAAACAAATGGGGCTTCAGCCTGTCTGTTACATCACTTCCCTTTTCCCCCTTTCGGGAAGGTGGTAATTGCCCGACTGACAGCAAGTGCTGGAGGAAGCAATAGGAGTGATTTCCTTGGTGACTGTCAGACTCTTCACACAGGGCTTTCAAACTACATTTGTAATAACAGAAATACACGGTGGGAAAGATAAGGAACGTGGTCTTTAGGAAGCTTGTTTCTTGCCAATATACTGAAATATTTTTCCATCTACCAGCCATTCTAGCTTCATGCTGGTGTGTTAGCTTGGGGAACTCAAAGACTGCATGATTCATTGAATTCTTTATTTTTATGGAGAAGCAGTATCATCTGAAAAGCTTAGAATCAGAATCTCTGATATAAACTTTTTTAAGCGTTACTAACCAGTATTTCGGCTTCCCAGCCTCCCTGGCCTAAAGTCACTGTGTACTAACCAGTGCAGAAAATGAGAACAAAAACTCCTTACAAAAGTTAATTTGTGTATATGTGAGCCACTTGCATGATTTTTAGGGTGGGTGTTTGTAACTTTATTTGGTTCTGTAGAATGCTTCAGACTAATGCAGATGGAGATATGTTCTGAGGTTATTAAATCATGAGGCTTTAACAGTTTTAAAAACACTAGATCCTGGTCATATTCTGAAAATCTGCATAGCCAAGGTTGTTTAAGCTTGCTTTGGTTACCTTTAGTGATGTTTTCACCTTTATAAGAGAACACAGGAGAACTTTGTATTATATTAAGGCTACAGAGATCTAAAACTAGCTGCTTTCCTTAAAACATACTTCAAGACTTCTAAAAATAAATAATCTGATTTATTGCTGTGCATCAGTTTTCCCTGCTGTCTGCTGCTTATTCTCAGGCTCTTCTCTATCTATACCCTAAAGGCATCACAATAACTAAAATGAATATATGCAAATATCTCAAAGACATTCCTATAAGGATTTGTAATGTTTTGAATGTTTCCCACCTTCCCTTATTTGCATGTAGCTTTGTATAGAGAATAAATGTTAACCCAACTAGAAATCCAGATAGGGATTTCTCTTGTCTTAAGACTATACAGGGGTTGAGAAACCCTAATTCTTTTGTTATTGAAATAGATAATTATTTAATACTAAACTAAAGTAATGCAGAAACCCTGAAGCAAGTGATTTTTTTTCCAGCTAGTTTTAATAATGCTTACCTGTATTTAATGTTTCCTTTAATCCAAACAAACATTTAGGTATTTGACATGTAGAAAGCTACTACTAGTTCAAAACTACTGAATAAAATCTCCCTTTTTCGAAGGATAAATATTTTGTTGAAATAGAGATAATAACAAACCTACTGTAGCCATTATTTTTATAAGAATAATGCTGATTTAATTCCAATTGAATTTTTTAAATTAAATAAAAATCTGTGTAGTGTCTAAGACTGTAAGTTACAGCACTAAGAACCTAAATCTTGCTAAACATGATCTAATAAGAGCAGAAAATGTTCTAGCTGACTTTCATCGTTCAAATTGAGGGATGGGTAAAATACACTTCCTGCAAGGAGCATAATGTGGAAATCTGCAATTTTTCTTCTCTTTTTATAGCTGAAGCTGCTATGTTTAGCATACATGAAAACATTTGTTTTTCTGGTATCATCATAAAAACGTATTCTTGTACAACTGCATGAGACTCCTAACTGGGTTACGTGGTAAGGCTAAAAACTTGCCTGGATTGTGGCTCGCATCCTGCAAGGCAGCTGGCCCAGTCCCGTCGTGCCCGTCTCCCATCTGATCATGGTGAAGCCACGTAGCAGCAGGGGCGTGGGGATGGCAGGCTTGTAATGCCTCTGCTCACGGGCCGTTATTTTTTCATTGATCTTTACAAGCCTATAACTCTTTTTAAAAGCATGTCATTAGATAGATATTGAAAGGAAAATGCTGATGATGGCTCCACAAAACCAATAAAGCTAGCTTTATTAGCTTTTATAAAAGCCTTTATTGCTCCTGGGGTCTTGGTCTCACTAGTCAGTGAACCACATTCAGACACTTAAAGGCTGTCTCTTGCAGGCATCTCCAAAGTCTTTGCCCCTGCGCTTAGTGTTCCACCCAGGTGAATGTACTGGGATAGGTGCAACTTTCTTTTCTCCTCAAATTTTCTGCCTCGTAAAGTCAAAATGCAAAACCTTCAACATATCTACCTGTTCATAAGTATTGGTAACCAGTGGAAGAGGTGACTGGTAGCTCCTGGCAAAGGAACGAGTTCCTTTGTTTCTAGTGTAACGATAGCTTAGACAGTAAACATTAATTTTCATCAAGCACTTTGCTATAAATCTCAGTTTAGTATCTGTTTCAGATGTTCTAGATAAATCCTTAACCTTTAAGTTGTTCCCTCTTGTAATCCTGTATCGCTGATGAATCTTGGCAGTGACAAATGGCACTGCTAGACCCTGCAGCTACTTGTGTTCGTGTGCTTCCCTATGTGTTTTCTTTAGAGGGAGGAGGAGGCTTGGAGAAAGCCAGTTTGAATACTAATGCCTATAAATGGCTTCCTTCTTTTCATTCTTTTCTTCTCCATCCCTGAACTCCGAGTGTGCCTGTGAAGTTACCTTTGCCAATAACCAAAAAGCCCAATGCCTTGTCTCCTCAAGAAGGAACTACCTGATGTCGTTGAGGTCACTTGCAATGAATGTGCTGCTTTTTTGAAGTCTAGTAACATAGCCCATAGATTGAAAAAAGGGTGACACCTTTGTGTAAGAGAACAGTACAAAAGAACTGATTACTGACAATGATTTTTAGAAATGAAAATAGAACATCAGCTCCTATGCAACATCACAATTCTGTAGCTAATGCTGCTATTAAACTGCCATGAAACAGCAGAGAACTGTTGAAACAAAAATGATGTTCAGAATGAATATTAGAACTCCTGAAAATTTCCAGATTTTGTCTGATATAAAAACTTGTTTGAGGGTAAGTGCAGATAAATTCAAAATCTGAATTTCATATGGAAAACATCCTTTTTGACCAGGCCTGCTGTAGCAAGGATCTGCACTGATGACAGCTTCTGGCCTGAACAAGCAGAATCCAGCTGTTGCTTTGTGCTGTTGTTTGTTATGCAGCACTGCTCAGGTAGAGCTAAAGATGCTGTGTGGAGCTGCCCAGCGTCAGACTACAGGGGCTCCCAGCTGTAATGCTTTTGCTGACCCATAGCTGATCAGCACAGTGACCTTTTTGGTAACGGTGTAGCACCAGTAAGCTTTGAAATGAATGGGGGAGTCATTCAGGAAAAGGCTGCGGTATCGCAGAACAGAAGATGGAGCCTGCTCTTTGATCTGACGTGATACACGTCTACAGCTCCAGGCACATTTAAAAAAGCTGAGTGCATTCAGTACCTTCCAACCCCTGGCATAGACCCTACATTTTTGTGATACTACCAGCTCGATCTCGTTTCCAGTTATTGGTTCAGAGGGAATAATCTTTCTTAACAGCCTCTCAAGGGTACCACAAAACTTTATTAATATTAAGCAAGGAACTTGGAGATCCTCCACCATGATATGGATAGGATAATGCTTTAATAGCACAGCTTTGTCACAGAAAAATAATTAATTCTGTCCTATTTCTTTGAATGACTGCAAAGATTTTGTGCTATTTGTTAATATATTTAGATTAGATGCTAAAGTGAAAGCCTAAACACCCTGTCATCTTCAGACACACTCAGGCAATTAGAGTGCAGCTTGTATTATTGTTTTATAATTCAAGCCTAGTGAAGTCATAAATTAAGAAGCTCATTAAATTTTCAATTGCATTAATAGGAAAATTCAACTTATTAAATTCTTTGGTAGGGCATAATAACAAAATATTGGAAATGCATTTTCCTCTATTCTCATTAATCCTTGCTGGCCAGATAGCCTTGTCTACCCTTAATGTAGGAAAAATAAAGTAATGGGAATATAAATTGAAGAAAACAGGATCTGTTACACGGAGTTTAACGTTAATCTTCCTTGTCACATTTTAAAGAGTTGTTTAACAAATTCTCATGACTGACAGCCAGCCCTACAAATAGCTGCAGGCATCTCAGCAGCAAGGTGCCAGCATCTTTGCATTCTGTGCCTGGCACTGCTTTGTGTACAGCAGGCTATCAGATAGACTGGTAACACTATTCTTATTTGGCAATTCATGACACAATTTGATGTAAGAGGTCGAGCAATTTAAAAGAGAAAATATTAAAAATCTTTCTCCAGCAATTGGATTTTGTAAGTGTATGTATTTAATGAAGCGTGCAACTATGAACCTGCTGTGAGCCAAGTCTGTACTGGTAGAAATGGCTTCGTATCCATTAGAATCGTAATGACTAGATTCACAGTTGTGGTGGGTTTCATTACATGAGTGAAACTTTTTTTATGTATTAGATAATGGTTCAAGTACAAATTATTTGAAAATTAATGTAGCTCCAGTCAGTTATGCTGCAGCTGCTTTTGTCGTGCTGTGTTAGTATGCTCACGTTATAACAGTACAAGTACTACAGAAATTCTTCATTCATTTTGATAAGTGGTAGTGGTGTTCATGGTGTTTAATTTATTCACTGCTTATCTAGGTTATTAACAAATTCTAGTGGGACAGAGGGAGAAATGAGCGTGAGGGAGCTTGAAATCCTTTGCATGTAGTGCTAAGTCACTCTAGACAAGTATGCACACAGAAAAATATTTGGCTAGGTAATTTGAAGGCTTCATTCTAAGTGTAGACTAATAACCTTCCTCTTGCCTGCTACCATTAAAAAGGTAATTTTTGACTGAGAAAGCTGTTTTCTATCTCTAGTTTATACTTATGAAAAACATATCAATTAGCTGTTTCCTCATTTTTTTGCTCAGTCTGGCCAAATGCCAGAATGCAAAAGATGTGTCTTCATTTCTTCAGGCAATTCTGTGGCACCTGTCTCCGAACTCTGTTCCCCCAGGTGCAGAGGTGTGTAACTCAGTGCTCAGTGAAGTCCCGTAAGCTCCTGTGGGTTTCTGGAGTTGTAATTGGTGACCATTTAAATTCCCCCATTGTTTCTCACAGCAGGACATTTGGTAAATGGATCTTTTGCCACACAAGTATGGGATATTTGCAATATTATCTCTCCCTTTTCCTCTTGGAAGACTCTGGGAAGTGGAGTACTTCTATTCATTCTTTTATGAGGTGATTTTTCTCTCTTTTAGCTGCTGTCAATGTATGTGCTGAAATTGGTTGCGAGGAGAACAGGACCTAAAGACATGGCAAAGTAACTACTTTGCAATTAACTACTTGCTATTTTAAGGTTTAAACTTATTAAGCTAAAATGATGGTACTTTTGAGGCTGATTCATGATTTTCGTTGTTCAAGATAGGTAACGTGAGATGCGTTACCCTTTTCTCTTTCACTCTTTTCCTCTCTCCTCTCTAGACATTGACTCCAGTAGTCTGGGTCTGTGCCAGTGCAAGTCATGCTGCCTTTACTCAGGGCTCCTGGTGAAACGAAAGTAGTGGTTCTAGGGAGGTTTCCATGTCTTCCTCATCTCTTCCAAATTGTTGTTACAAAGCTTAAAAACAAAGCCAAAAAAAAAAAAAGGCAACCAATGGCCCCCACAGCCTGCCATGTGTTGGAGTGTCTGGTTAGGTTTCCTTTCCTTGCGGGCCTGCCCAGGCACAGCAATATGACTCTGGAACAACACGCACCTTTCTTTACAGACCAGTGCAAGTCTTTATTTGCACTGTCATTATTGCTGGTTACTTTTGACTTCTCTGCTGAATTCAGCCTGAAAACTGTTTACAACTGTTCCCTTTTTCCTATTACCAAATGTTAATTCGTGGGGTTACTTTTCACCTTGAAAGAGAGCCCCCTCAAGTCTTCAGAGTTAGGAACTTCAGAGTTTTCCTGTGCAGACTCTGACAATGAGGCATTTATTTCCAGAGCTAAAGTTTGCCCTAGTTTCAAGACTGAAAAAGAAGCATAGCCAAATAATTAATATAATCATGGTAATGAAGATATTCACGGTAATGAAATATTTGTCCATGAATCTTCAGTGGATTTTTCCCCTCTTGCTGAAACGTAGGTGATTATCAGCAAGTTCCTATGTGCTGTCTGCTCAGAGAAGCACTGCCTTATCAGCCATGAAAGGACTTGGTTTTGTTTTCTTTTGAAAAAGTATAGCTCAGTCCTAGGCCAGTTGTTCTTTCTGTTGGCAGTGTGCAGTTCCAGGTTTGCAACAATCCGGAGTGCAGTTGCAGGTGTGCAATTCCAGGTTTGCAAGTATCACTAGTGCTCGTTGTCCTTGGAGGTGGAGTAAAGAGCTGAAGTGCACCAAAGGTTGCATGGCTCGTGTATGCAGGAGTAGGTTTTCTTATAGAAATGTGGGATTTCTTGCAGAAATGTGCTCTACCTTTATGATGTTTTTAATTATCCTAAATCAGGAATGTATTGAAAATAATCTTATTTGATTTGGTTTAAGCATTTATCTTTAAAGTATTCAGTTAAAATTGAACAATTTCATTACAACATTTGTGGTTCTGTGCAGTGGTTTTGTAAAGATGTTTTTTAGAGAAGGAGCCTCTGGCTTTTCAATTTTTACCACTGTTAATCAAAATAAGTTTTAATCTACTTTTCCATGTATTTTTTAACAGCACTACTACAATAAAACATGAAATAATTTCATTAACCTTGGCCTAGACTTGCACTAAGGATCTCCCTAATTGGGTAAGCGTAGCACAGATGTGAGGTCTACGATTACTGCAGCTATGCCAATCTCCTGGCAGTGTGTCATTTTTAATGTGACAGCTGTATTCCAGCAATCAAGGGTTACAGCTTCTGGCAGCGTGAAGTTCTTATTATGCCGTTTCTGCTCTGCAGTAAAATAATTATTTCAAAGCAAGCTGCTTCCTTCTCATCCCTAACCTGAGATCAGAAGTCTTCCTGTTTATGGTTTTGCGCCTGTTCATCTAATCATTATCTGCAGCAGCTGGGTTCATGTTCAAAAGTTATTGTTCTAAGACTGACCTAAGATGTATCACTTGTTCTATTATATTTATAATAAAACATGTGTTTCTTTTAAAATATATAAACCAAAATCACTTCCAAAGTACATTTGCCCTTCAAGTAAATGAACTGGAAATAGCAAAAAAATTATAGGATTTTTATACTTGCTTAATTATGTCATATCCATTTGATTTCTATAAACTTGTCATTCTGCTAATCTGCAAACTGTTAAAATGTTCTATTAAAAAAAAAAATCGCTTAAGGAATTTCAAAATAAAAAGCCACACAGGATCTGTTTTGAGAAAGTGCTACGGCAGAAGCCTGAATCTATTTGACTCATTTCAGTTGAGATACTTTAAAGAAGAATATATTTTTTGTTGTTTTTTATCCTGAAACTGTGGATTTTCTTTTAAAGTCTAACGGGCAAACAATGCATAAGTGAGCTGTTAAGAAATACTGTTTTATACAACAAAATAAGTTCACATTTGCAGAGGTCAAAGTCTTTGGTCAAGCTACCTCTCTATGCTTCTTTCCCCTTCCAAGTTCTCAGGTTGTCCTGGGCATCAGAGCAACTAAGGGAGCAAAGGTTTTTTTCCTAGTGTCATAGACCAAAAAATGAGCTCAATTAAATGAGAAAGTAACAATAAAAAGCCTGAAGCAATCCTGAATTATAACTATGTGACCAAAAATAGATCCCAGAAAACCTGATTCTAATGACTGCAATAGTGATAGCAATTCCAATGGAAATTAGCAAAGCATCTTGCAAAGAGAATCACTTTTCATCAGTACCTTATTTTTAATAAAATCAGTGCTGAATTTTAATTTTTAGTTCAGTTCCTTTAATGCATTCACCTCTTGTAACTGAGAAATCAATATCATTGGATGTATTGTTTTTTGCCTCTTTACTTTAAAGGTCATGTTCTAATTTGACCAAGTACACAATTACTATTTTTCAGTAATATTAGAATAGATAAGACTTCTCTATAGCCTTAAGAAAAGTACACTAACGTGCTTTTGGGAACAAAATAGTTTTATACATTACCGATATGTGACAAAGCCAACACGGAATCTTTATTAATAATCCTGTTAATGTTTCATCTAATGTGAAGGAAATGGTAAATAAATTGTTGCTTTAACCCACTGCTGAGCTTCCAATTACTATTTTTTCTCCCTTTCTGCTTGCAATACATCATCTTTTTTTAATATGACTGAAATATTCTAACAATCAAGGGTTAGGATCCTAACAGCATGAAGCCCTCATTACGGGATTTCAGCACTACAGCAAAATAATGATTGTGAAGCAAGCTGTTCTCCATGTAACACTTACAGAATAACTCATAAGACTACCCATTTACCAGCTTCTGGTTATGGATTCAATTACTTCATGCCTTAGGTTTGTGGATGTTGGAATCATGTCATGCGTCTGTCTTGAGCTGTACCATAAAAAGCATTCAAAGTGAATAAATTACAGGTGATGTTCCCCAGAAGCACTCTGAGGTTTTTTGCGCTCTCCCAAGCCACTCAAGGTCTTGTCTTCTAAAAGTTTAATGAAGGTTTCATAAACCATGAAAAAGCCCACTAGAATGTCATGACCTTCTTTCATTTTCTGATAACGCACAAAAATCTACATTTTTTTATAATTAATAGGGAGAAGAATGTTACACTTGAAAGATAGCACTTAACATGTACTTGGGACTGGAAGATATTTAAGCAGAACTGAAGAGGTAAATAAATGGTATTTCTAAAGGCTGTGCAGATGCCATAGAGATTGTATTTTTTCAAAACAATAAGACTTTCCATCAGATCAATAGTTTGCCTCCTTCAGTATGCAGTATAAAACCGGCAAGGAGATGAAACTACAAGTACTTAATTGTTTGAAAGGGACTCTAGCTACAGCCAGGCTACTATTTCTTGTATTAGGTATCTAGCAGGGGAAAATCCAAGGCCCATGCCTGTACTCCATCTGACCTACAGCCTCTTTTTTCTTCCTATTACTATAGGGTGAAATTAAGGGCATGCATTAATGTAAAGCTGACAATGTTTTCTGAGAAAAGTCTGATCTTTTGAGAGGAAGGAATTGTGCCGTGCTGACCACGTAAGAAATCCTGCAAATAGTGAACAGTTGTTTATCGGTGATCTAAAGTAATTACCAGGCTTGAAACTCAACCCCATGTAAACTGTACCACAGTTATACTTCAATTATTGATTGTGCTTTTATGAGAAACTTAGCATCAGTTATTGTTTGTTTGCTGTCTGGAGCCCTGGAGAATGCAGGAAGGTGCTTGCCTGAAAATGAAAATAATGAATCCACTTGCAGCAGGGTCTTGTTCTTTTCCTCCTTCCTCCCCCTCCCCCCACCCCCCCCCACCCCTTCTTTCTGAGCATTACTCTGTAGAATTTCATGGAGAAGAAGGTAGTAAGGCTACCGATACAATCGTAACTCTCCTTAACACCCGGTAAATTCTTACATGTTGTAGGCATACTTGGTGCTCCCAGCTGACACTTGCCTTGGAGTTCCACAGAGCTGATCAGCTGTGCTGAGGCAACTACAGAGGCAAATATTGCTGTGATAGCTCGAGTGCTGTGAAGTAACCTGAGGAAAAATTAAGATTTTTCTGATGTGATGAGACAGATTATGCACAGTAAATTCTTAACTATTTCTGGAATTTGGCAGACTGCAGTAGACTGCCAAATGTTCCCTCTTGTGTCAGGCAGGGAAGGCCTGATTCAGGACCACGCTTGTTGCATTCTGGAGTGCCAGGATCAGACCACATACATGGACTGTGCTAAAAAGCCTTTTGCTCTGTAAAATTAGGATTCTGTACCTCAGAAAATGATGGCTGTTTTCCCAGAGTGTAAAACGTATGGAGGATTTTGATGTAAGTACATCATTTTGATGCTTTTGCTGCACATGGAATGTGTGGCCAGTGAGTATAAAGTGGGAAATACTAAAACAGCTGGGAGACTTCCAATCAATGTGCACAGCTCTCTTGCTTTTGGGGTATTTTACCTATTGACAAGAAAAGAACTTGAAGTTATGGCTTGCTTAGGTCCAGACAGCAAACTATAGATCAAAGGAGACTGGTGCTCAGGTGTTACACTTCTGGTTAGATGCTTAAGTGTGTGGTTTTAACCAAGTCACAATAGTGACATTTTTAGTGATGTTTTGGATTTTCTGACTGCTACATTTTTGTTGCTTTCCAAACATTACTTTCCTGACCTTTGCTTTGTACCCCTGATTTGCAGGGTGACTTGGAGAGCAAAAAGATGCAGTTTCATGCATCATTAGTTTCTTATAACCTCGGTATTTCTCATCTCTTGATATCATTCCTTTGGTGTTTAGTTTGCATAAAAGGATCATAACTCTCCGTTCTCCCACTCCTCCAGAACTTATGGACATTAAAAACACTTCTGTATCCACATAGCTAACATGCATGCATCAGCTGCGTGCCTTGTGGCAGCATTAGTGAGGAATATAGTGATCATGTTATTTGACTGTGCTAACAGAATTCATGGCAGAACATGTGTGTGAGCTAATGGACAATCTACTCTTGGGTCAATGCCTGTGAAATCATTACCTTGCAGTGTAACGGACGTGTGCCAGCTCTCTTCCACAGAGGGAGCGTTTGGTGTAAGATGAATACCCAGTGTGCTTAATACTAACTACTTAATTCTGCAAGTACCACCGGTATCCAGAAAAACATTTAGTGGATAATGCACATAGAGAAACAAGAATAAAAGGGTTCTTAGTGTAAATGCTACAGAGTGGAAAGAATTGCATGGAAAAAGAAAAGATCCCCCTTGTGTATGAGGTAACTGGATTTATTCTTGCAGTTAAGGAAATCAGGAGGTGCCTGAGCTTGGCAGGGCAAGAGTCAGAGGAAGTTTTTATCATCGACTTTAACATTTGATGAAATTTTTATCATCATCTTTAACATTTCCCACAAGAAAAAGGCTTTAACATATCTTTTTCAGAGGTTTGCGGTGTACCACTGTTTCAGGCAACCGCAAGATAGGTGTTAAAGACTGAAGGTATGCACTCTTTTCTTCCTGCCAAGTCTTCCAATTGAATTCTAAATGATTGCAGCCATGGTGCAGGTTTTGGAAGCCCTGCAATGGCAGGAGGTAAGGCAAACCTCGAGCCAGTGAGGAGTTGTTTCCCCAAGCAAGAAGCTCAGCTGGTTTTCCTGATGGATGATGAAGCTGCAATAAGTGTCGGCTGCCTGCGGATGCCTGGGAGACCTTGCAACAGGAGAGGCTGAGATGTGCCTTCTGGCATGAGAACGAGGAGTGTTGGGGATAAAGGAAAACAAACATGGAGGATGTGACAGAAGTGGAAAATTTCTGAGCAAGTAGGCTGTGCCCTGTGGAGCTTCATGGCATGTTGTGCTCATGGTGACTATGGAAAATTTTTTAGCTAGAACCCATTTTGGAAGCAGAAACAAGTGCATGGGGTTGCCCACCTATATGTGTCTCAAGGAATCCCTTGCTTTTCCTTCCTTCCTTGCTTCCCCTGCTTTTCCTACCCTGTTTCTTTGCTGCTATTATTAGAAATAATACAAAGCAGTTGCTCCCCTTCAACCATATTTTGCCTTACTAAAGATTTATTTTGTCCCCCAGGTTATTTAAATTCCATTTTGAAAGAACTTTGTCACTTTCCTATCGTCCCTGCCTACATACTGTCTGTTTCTGGGAGCTGCATGCTCCAGGCTCAGCTGGAGCACCACAGATTTGGATCCTACCCTGAGGTAACACTGGCAACAGTGGGAGTTCAGTTATTGCTCTGCAGCTTCTTTGCAGCGTGGCCATTGTGCTGCGTGGCAGGTTTCTATAGGTGACAGAGGGAGTCTGCATCCTTGAGACTGGGTGGTGAGTTACCAGCTTACCCTGTTATTGAGCTGAGTTGCTTTTCAACTCGACTGTTAGGCCTTGTGGGAAGTATGATGTGATGGACTGCCATGGCTTTTTCAGTTCTGAGTGCTAAGGCCATTCTTTCCCATACTTTCTTTGCGGTAGCCCCTCACATCTGGAAAGTAAGAGGACAACCAATGGATCTACTGGATAGTCATATAAATCAGCGCAGGTTTTTAAATTAAAGCCTCCACTTCAGTCATGGTCTTTAGTCTCTCTTCTGTATCCAAGTCAGCAATTTCCTGTATATTTTTATTCATCCTTCAAAACAATACAGAACAAGAATCACTGCTATAGAAACCTACGAGAGGATTTGGGAAAGGATGACATTTCCCTTAAAACACAGGATAGGAGTTAACTTAATTGCTCCTATATTTCATTGAGATCGTTTTCATTTCTTCTTCACTTACTCACTATAATCACATAATATATGGCACAATACCTGTTTTGTTAAAATCTCTTCACTTGCTTCATTGGGACTGGATTTTTATCTACAGTGCTTAAAACTGGCTCACACAACTATACTTCTACAGATGTACCTAAATGTGAAGAATACTGATTATAAGAGAGATGGTTGGCCTCTGAGCTGAGAATTATAGGTCAAACTACATTGTGCACCTAACTAACACGTCAAAAAGAAACCAAATGTTCAAATAAATGGGCCATTATTGCAATGTGATCAAAAGGTAGAATTGTGAAGCCGAACTTTTTACAAAAGCCCAGCTTGTTTTAATAGTTTTGTATTTTCTAGAAAGAAACCTCAGGGCTTCCATTCATAGACTTCACTAGAGGTTGCCTCTTTTATAATCTATCTTATTCTTAAATAAGAATGGAATTTATTTGCTTTTGTAGATGCACCTAAATGGATGCATCCTGGAGTGACTTTGCTACAGATTCAGGTATCTATCATATCCCTGAATTATATTCTCACTGTCTGTGTTAACGTACCATTACCATTGTTGTAGTGGGAAGCATGTTAAGTTTCACAGTGAATATTGCATTTTTATTGTTGTATATTGCCAGCTTTTAAACAATCCCTTTGCATCTTGTAAATATTTTCAGCAATTCTTCTTTAAAAAGATCTTGCATTTGGATACTCATAAGGCTTTAAATCCCATAATGCTCTGAGTACTTTTCGGAGTTGTTCTAAATATGTAGAAACTGCTTTGCATTAATAAAGAACTCCAGTGAGTGTGTGGATACGCATCTTCTAACTGCAGTCTGTACACATACCTGCAGAGCAGAAAGACTGATCGAGCCTCTTGATCTTTTGCCCTTGCATGTTTTGTTCTACAGCTGAACATGCTATTAAACCGGCCCAGGCATACCAGCAAACAAGATGTGATGAGGCCTATTGAACGCTGAATTTTCACAATGGAACAGCGCAAATTTGTTTAACAAACACATCTCTTTAACTATTAAACTCTGAATAACTCTGTGGCCTCTGTGGTAACACTTGCACCTATATAATGTGATTGATAAAATCAGGAATATTAGCTGGAATAAAATGCAGCAGGGATGGCTGTACATGAATTCAGTCTTGACATTGGCTTTCCCAAATGCCCTGATAACAGAACGTGGTTAGCTGTATTTTAATGCTGTATGTAGATTCTGAGGGAGGCTGCTCTGTCATGTATATGCCACAGTAGAGTCGCTTTACTGGGCTTAATGTTAGCCACAGAAAGTGGTACCATTAAATAGAAAGAGTGCCTACATTTTTACAAAATAGCTATAGCCAAGTTATTCTTCCTGTGATGATTTGTGCAAAATGGTAAGCAAAAAATGCATATTTTTGATTCTTCTTGTTATAATATAATGCTTTTAATTTTCTGTGTGATGTTCTGAACGGGAGCAGAAGGGCAGCCACTGTTGTGCTGCTTCAATGAAGCATTACAGGATTTTTCATTGTCACCATTCCATTTGTGGCAATGTAGAAAAAAGTCCCAATGACTTCCATGTCACTCACTATGCAGTTTCACTAATTTTAACAGTACTTTCTCTGCCACGTGTGCCTATAGGAAGCTGAAGCCATTTAAATGATTTGTCTTAGGCAACTGAACCTCCATTTGATGGTAATAACTTCTTGGTTACTACAGCCCTGTGCTGGAATCCAAGCAGTGACCTCGAGCTGAAAGGCTCCATATCCCATTGCCAGTCCCCGGAGTTAGCTGCTCTTGGCCCATTTTTCTTTTCCTCTGCAAGGAGCCGCTTGTGCCTCTGGAATTACCAACTGAAACAGCAGCCCAGAAATCATTCTGTGGCTCATATTTCCACTTGGGTTCAGCGATCAGGATCACAACAGAAGTGTGTGTCAAACTGAAAGGCTCTTTCTGCTTTTCTTAAATGTTCCCTATGATATAAATGTTACAAAAGCGCTATGTATTCCAATTAAACTTAAACAGCAGCTCTAGCAGGGAGCAACTGCTGCGCACTCACAGGATAAATCAGCTTTCCTACTGAGCTCTGCAGCATGCTTGTAGAGCGGGGGGAATATCTATTCCAGTAACCTCCATAAAAGCGTATGTATCTTCTTTCTGACTAGCTTGCTTAGTCCTCCTTATATAGTTCTTATTCCCCAAGGATAATGAATTCCTCTCCGTCTGTGTGGGGTCACATGGAGTGTGACGTATCCCTGTAATTTTCAAGAGTCTGAGACAGCAGTATCTCTTCTCCATCATCTTTGGCAGGCAGGCAGTGGAGCAAGCTCAGCTTATCAGTGTTGAGCTCTACTTTTGTAGATTCTCTGTGTGATGTTGGGCAAGTCATTCCTTCCTGTAAGTGGGAATACTGATGATTTGGTTGTTTGCTTCAGGTGGACAAAGAAAAAAATCTTTGGGACAGAGTTGTGTTTTTGTTTCTATTTATTTATTTATTTATTGATCTGTTTAACCCATACCAATTACACCGAATCTTGAACTGAATTCCAGCTACTGTCATTGAGCAGAACCAAATCTGTCCTGTCACAATTATTGTTGTTGCTCTCTGATCCGTAACTGAATGCGAACCATGGAATTGATCCCATTAATGAGCAGAGAAGGATCCATTTTGAGTACCTAATTTGAGTACATAGTATACACACTCCCTCACTACAAGATATAGATGCCCCATCTACTAGAAGGATAGAGTTGCTTAAATGTGTGGAGAAGAGCAATGAAGCTGGTGAAGGGACTTACAAGGAGCAGCTGAGGGAACTGGGGTAGTTTAATCTGGAGCAGAGGAGGCTGAGGGGAGACCTCATTGCTCTCTACAACTACCTGAAAGATGTTTGTATTGCGAGGAGCAAGGTGGGTGTCTTTTTCTTGAGTGACAAGTGATAAAACACGAGGAAACAGTTTCAGGTTATGACAGGAAAGGTTGAAGAATTCCCTTACAAAGAGGGTAATCAAGCATTGGAACGAGCTGCCCATGGAAATGGTGGATTGTCCATCCCTGGAGGTATTTAAGAAACAAGTAGACGTGGTACTAGGGGCTGGAGTTTAGTGATGGCACTTGGAAGGGCAGGTTGGTGGTTGGACTTGGTGCTCCTGAAGGTCTTTTCCAACCTAGGTGACTCTGATTCTATCTATACTCGGTATGTGTGGTATAGTATAACCTGTGCGTAGTAAATCTTGTCTACAAAGATAAGCTGACACTCCATATAAAGAGGACACTCCATATAAAAAGTCATGATTGGTGGTAGCTCTGTGAACCACATTTTAAGACAGAAGATGTTATTCATGCTTAGTAGAAAAATCCAGTGCTGCTGTTTCTCCTGTGGTGTGTCAACAAAATGCACTTTTCACTTGGCCAGCTAGAAATACGTATCTTACCCTTGGTTATGTTTCTTTTTGCCTCTTGCTACTGTGCTTTGGGTAGGAATGACCTTAGCAAGGCATATTAAAAACTGGTATTTGCTTGTGCAATGCTCTGACCGATAATACGGTCATAGCCAAAAGGCTCAGACAGCCAACTGTGCCCTTCTGTGGTCTCCAACCTGAACAAAAAGAGAACAGATTTAATTAAGGCTATTATGGAAGTAGCACTGCATAATGATTTACCCTGAGTGAGAGCCAAAGTACCATTTGTTGGAGATTAATATAACTTCGCATGTTTGAAAGGCCAGAGCTCTGTCTGTTAAATGTAATAACTGAAATTTTGTATCTGCAAGCCTAGTTGTTCCAGGCATAAAATGAAAACCAACTCTGTATTTACTCAGACTATTTCTGTTGTTTGAATCACTTTATGGATACATGAAAGAAAATCTGATGAAATGAACTATAGATATAAAAAAGAGCAAGAGTAACATGCATTTCAGATTTTTATAATGTATAAAGGGAGTCTTGGGAGTTGAGCCTAACAAAAAATCTTTTTTCTTTTCTCCATTTTTTGCCTGCTTTTTTTTTTTTTTGCTATTACATATGAAATTGAGATGAGGACAAAGAATGATATTAAAAACTAATTTTTCTGACTCAGAATAGGAAGGATTGTGAGGCAGCAGGGTGCACTGTCATTGTAGAAAGTGGGTAGCAATCAGTAATAGCGAAATTTTAAAGAAACATCATTCTGTTAAATACATCGGTGGGACAGTAATTTGGAGGACATGTATACAGCATTGCAACAGGAGGGAAAGTTCTGAAGTATCCATTAACTAACATTAATTGCCAGCTTATTTCTTCTGAAGCAGGTGAATATCATCAGAATGCCAGCGTTGTACTGAACTAAAGGAGAAATCTTCTAAAGTGCTACCAACTAACAGAGGAGCAGTAATTCACTTTGGAAAATGGACATTTTCCAGTATATATTTTTTTCAGAAACATTAATTAGCTTTAAAGATGATCACAATGACTGTACCTGAAGTAGTAAAGACTCCAAAAATTTACCTTCCCAAGAAACACAGGAAAATAAATGGTCATAAAGGCTTTCTAAAGTCTATTTAGAGGAAGAGTCGATATTACACAATTAAAAAGATTTTCATTTGCTGTCGTGTGATGATGTAAGAAACAGCATTATCTTTGAATTGTTAAGATGGTGTTTTGTGCATCCCAAGGTGATTTCTGCTAACTACATTTTTCTACGGGTTTCACATTCTCTTGTTAAAATGAGTAAAATGGGTCATCGTTTAAAAAAAAAAAAAAAAAAAAAAAAAGGATAGATTACATCTGCCTTAAACCAGGAGGAAGAGGTACCTGAAGATTTTGTAATTATCCAGTTTTCCTTAATGTAGAATCAATTTATTGCCCTGTAGCTGTGAGTCTCTGTTGTATCTTTTGGAAGTAACAGGGAAAAAGGAACAAAGCCAACGTGAAATGAAAATCTGAAAGCAAACAAGCACTATATTATGATTAATGTTTAAAGGAGAACTGTTGGATAATGGTGTTCAGCTGATTATAAGCATGTCTGAGGAAGTCATTTTTCTCTTTAGAGTATGTATCACCTTGGATTTATAATACAGTTTTTTATTTTTCAGTGATGTCTTATTAAACAGTGCTCTTTTGAAAGGAAGAAATGCTTGAAAAAAATCTTTAAGAGCTGGTTTATTGAAATACATCTGAATACCCCTGAAAGATTTCTTTTAGAAACGTCCAAAATCCCAAGCTGCATTTTAGACATATTTCCAAAGTAAACTCTTCCTGGTTTGGCTGAGAAGCACGTAGTCTCTGAAACCAGCCGGTTCTGCCTTTGGGACATGCTGATGTTCCACCCTGAACTGATGTAAGGATTTCCCTGCAGTTTTCCTGGGATTTGACTCTGAGTCCTTCCGTTCCCGAAGTTGTCAGTAGTAGTTCTTCAGGTTGGCCATTTTAGGAGCCTCTGGGATGGAGTTGCAGATGCTCGTCATTAGTTTTGAAAGGTGTGGAGGCAGTTCTGTTGCTCTTCAGTGCACAGGCTGAGATCTGGGGTTGTAGATTCCCTTATGTGGTCTCTTGTAGTAAGAGTTGCTGAGGAAGAAACTTCCTCATGACTGAGGAAGCCAAGTGGAGGGGAAGACCTCTGCCTCACAGGCTCCTGACCAGCTGCCACGTATGTTGTGCGCCATGATCTCAGTCTGGTTTTGCTTCGGATGTCTAGTCATAAATAACTAGAAGAGGTGCAAAAAGAAAAGCAAATATAAAAGGAATAGAAAAGACAGGTTGGAGGCCTGAAGTTGGCCCTGCTTTGAGCAGGCAGTGGAGCTGGGGGCTTCCAGAGGGTACTTCTGACCTACATTTGTAGCGATTTTAAGAATAATTCAGGTGGCTGTCTTGAGAAGAAAGAGGAAGGAAGGCTTTTAATCTGGAGGTGAGGAGGTGTCAGATGAGATAAATACAAGCTGTGTTGGGTAGGATGAAGGGAAGGCAGGAGGAGCAAGGGGGAAATGAGGGAAGGGAAAGAGCACGTTGTCTAAGGGGATGCAGGAAGCCAGTGATGCCATGTGCCTAAATGAGAAGAAGGAAGGCCTGTTACAGCAAGGAGTTTGTCTCATCTTCTCTGAGCATAAAAAGCAGGGTGGGGATTTCAGACATGCACTGTTAGTGCATGATGAAAAGCCACCACAGCAAACACCCTGCAGATGCCACTGGCGGTCTGGGTAGAAGCCCTCATGCTGAGTAAATCACCTCTGAGCATTGTCCAAAAAGACCACTTGGTTACCTTTGTTACGTGACAGTGCTCTTGTTAATAAGGGACAATTCCTGGTAGAGTTATGCAATTTTCTTGTTGGTTTTCATGGAACATTATCATGGTTTCCATTATTCCAATCCGCCTGCCTATATTTTCTTAGCCAACATTTGAATGTCCTAATTGTTTTCCTTCAGACATAAGCATTTCTGCCTTTTGGAGAGGCAAGTTTTTGCAGAGAGCTTTGTTTTAAAGTAAGTGACCTCTTTAGACACTGTTAGCTATTGATGTTTTAACAGGAGTACTAGGATTTTCAGACCCAAGCAAAAGATAGGGGACAGACCCTAAAGACCTCAATGTCTACAAGGAAGGTTGGAGACAATGGAAACAATGAAGGTCTGGAAACATTCATTATACTGCTTTTTGTTCCCAAGCTGAAAGAGAAATTTATCATAAACCTTGAGTGTTTCTAAAGCTTGAGTATTCTGTTGAAGGTTTATATTTTTTGTTGTCTTCTACCATAAAATCTCCAGAAATATTCTGTGAAATAGGAACAGTCAGCTTGCAAATATGGTGTCAGTCCAGTTTCATGGATAGCTATCTGTATAGTGGGAGGTCACAATGGAGTGCAATCAAAAAAGACATCCCAAGCTGTTACCCTGTTTCCTTTGAAGTATAACACATACTGCAGCTGTCAAAATTGCACAATGCATTCTCAGAGAGCAGATAAGATGGAATTAAAATGCTTCTGGTTTTGAGAATTAGAATAACTAACTGTAGATGTTTGATCATAGGCTGTGTTTCTGGCTATCCATACTCTTATTGGATCCATTTATTAATAGGAGAAAGTAAACATTTTACAGGTCTAAGCATTATAAATTCTTCTCATTTGATAAGATCTTTGAATCTGTTGCCATTAGAAATTGAAATGTGCTGGATGTAAGAATTGGATAAAATGTCTTTTGTAAAAGTAATGACAGTCATTTTAATTCATCCAACTAGCACTTGATTTTCTAAGGTATTAGCATTCTTTTTAATAATTGGAGTATTAAGTTGGTTTTACTAAATAAGAGGTGATAAGTATTATAGTTTGCCCTTCATTTAAACAAAAACCATATTCCCCCATGTTAGGAACAATTATAAGGACAAGGCTTGCAGAGCCACAAAATTCAGTTGCCAAACCTGGATGCTTTTCTTGTTTGAATGACAGAAGCTGTAGAGAGGGTTTCTTTCTTAGAGAATTTGGCATTTTTACAAAATTATTTACAGAATTATTTTTATTGGGGGAAAAAATGCATACTTTGTTTAAGACTAAGGAGGATATTTTGGTGTCTACTGACTTTTCTCTGAAATGTTTCTGGTAAAACAGGCACAATTTTGCAAATCATTTCATTTTCAGTTGGCATTATTTTTCCAGTGCTTTAGTGAATAATCTGTACTGAAGTGTAGGTGGGATGATCTGTGCTAGAAGTTTGTATAGGCAGACTGTGTAGCTGTGGTGGTAATTGTGACTGAATAATTGATATTAAAAAAATTAATTGCTTCCTCTAGCTCTGCTGGCTGCAAATACTGTGTTAAAGGCACCACATTCACACCTTGTTAAACTAAGAGGCCAGGTGATTTTGTTCTTCATCTTTTTCAGAAATAAAATACAGTGTGTGCTTCAGTATTTAACACTGCAATAAATTACAGTGTCAACAGCACAGCCTTATGATCTCAGCTCAGTTATGGGTCTACAAGCCATTGGTGTTTAGCATTCAGTCCATTACTGACTTGCAGTGTTTAGATCTTTGCATTTTGTTGAATGGCTGAAGTCAGAATGCCATCAAAGTTATGGTAATGTTTGTGATTACTAAATGTTAACCTGAATTACTTTTCCTAGCTATAACACTGTGTGTTTTACCTATAAATTTAGTCTACTCTTGAGATTTCAGAGCAAATAAAAGGTTTTCTTAACCTTGCAGCAGATTGTGTGCTTCTAATTACTATTCACAGTGCAAAATAGCTTTGTAAAAGATTCCTGTCCTAATGCCTTTCCTTGCCGATAGCCTTTGCCAAGACAAGATAACTGCACAGTGTCACATTTATAGGCTGGCTGCAGCTTACCTGCTCTGATTCTTGTTAGATTTATAGGCACACCAACTTAGATATGAACTTCAGTTTGATGTCTTTCGTTGAAATTACTAAGAGTATTAGTTCACAAATGATATTTAAACCCATACTGGATAGGACTGCACACAGGCAAATTTACTGTATAAAAACAAAGCACAGAATCAGCAAGCCATTTAAGTTGTTAACTTCCATTGACCCTAGTTTTTTATTTTCTTGTCTTTTGACAGTTGTGAAGTTACGTAGAGCTCTGGCTATGCTATCTACAAACAAGCACATTTATGGTCAAAAGTCAAAAACGCTTAGGACTGTGTAATCTCAGACAAAGAGGCGACTGCAGAAATACAAATAGTGAGTAGCAGGGTGTGTAAAAACTCCTTCTGTTTTCTTTTTAAATTTAAAAGCTCTTCAGGTTTGACTATAAAACGGTATTTCTTTCCTCTCTTATGAAGTTAGTGCTCCCAAGGAATTTTTCTTAGCTCTTCGCCTAAGTCCTGTCTAATTACCCTATTTACCAGGGCTCTGGAATCTTTAATGTCTATTAACATGTAGTCACTGCAAGACAACCTTAGCATATTAGATGTCAAAAAAATTGCCTGCTATTAAATACCTATTACAAGGGTAAATGTCCTTTAATTAAAGCACAAAGGAAAAAGATAGTTGGCTGGCATTTAGAAGAATGTTCATAACAGGTTGGCACACTCAGGTTTTGGAGTCAAATAGAAAATGAAACGAATCCTATTTAACTTCAGGTCACAGCAGAGAGCCTATTACAAAGGGCTGTGTTTCTGAAGTGCACTGTCAAACTACTTATGCTTTCTGTATGAGCAAAATTTGAATGGCATCATGTATTATGTAGCTCCTTATTAATATACATTATCAGTGAAAAATATTTTAGCTTAATTTACAGCTTTACTAATGAAAAAGGGAATACTTGGGTGATCCTTAGAAGGCTGCAAATACGACTTCGGAATTAAGTGTCAAAATCTTACCAGTGTAAACTTTCAAGTATCTTTTCAGGTTTTGTGCCAGTTTTTCCTTTTCTGACACTCAGGCCCTTGTCCCTGCAGTTATTCTTGCAGAAATGTAGGAAATTTTAATGTGCTATGGGGCACATAAGCTTCAGAGACCATTAAAAATGTTAGAATAGCAACTAGCGGTTGGATTTAGAGATTTTCTATTTTATATTTATAGCTCTTTATATGACTTTTTGACTGAATCTTCAGACTTCTTGGATCCTAAAATAACACAGGAAAGAACATTAGCAGTGGGTTGGCTTTTCAGTGGATTTGGCTGGAGATGGTTAAGCCTGGAAGAGAACAATGCATCATCTTGGAGAGATTAATGGGAGAGGGAGAAGAAAATAAAATCATGTATTTTTGAAATTAAGCCTGCTGGACAAGGGCATAATTGTCACCTAGTCTGCTATTGCTCAGTAGTTCTGACTGTTGCGATGCTATTGGATTTGGTAGTCACTTAGGCTGGGTATCACTGGGGGTACTAACTGTTGGTTAATCAGGGACAGCAGAATCTGTAGGAGCCAGCAGCACCAATTGGCAGCAATTCCCTCCCAAGACCTCCCAAGACCCAGCTAGGGCTGGGGCTTTTTTTGTGGAGCGCTGACCCACGGTAGCGGAGTGCCTACTGTTTACATAAAGAGAGGATGACAAATTCAGGAGCCAATGAGATGGCACATGTAGATTTCTTTATCAAATGCATGTGTATTGTGATTACTGCATATGTTTATCCTTCATGCCATTACTTTGTCATCTTGGGTATGTCAGGTTGGGTATGGATTTTGTGCTTTTACTTCGTCCCAAGTTGAATTCTGATCAACACTGCATTATAAATAACTCCTCCTACTTATCTGTGTAGGAGCGAATACAGCAGCATCCTAACAGCATTAGATGAACGTCATTTGGATTTTAGGTGGAAAATAGAAATTTCAGTGTTAGTGATGGAAATATTATAGTCTGCTTATCTAAGAATTGATGATGCTGTGCAAATCTGCTCAGAGGTCTGAAATGACGTAATTTCAGCAGGATGAATTAGTTTTCAAGACTTTGAAAGTACGTGAAAATATAATTCATCATATGATTTTGCAGCTCTGTGCATATTGCCAATATTTTTGTGTGTGTGTTTACGTAGGAATAATTTGCCAGCGCTTAAATGGTGTAGGAGGTAAAGAGAATTAAGATTTTGTTATGATACTTCCTTCTGCGTTGTGATATGACCTACTCGTCCACTTTCAGTGCCTGTTAGTCTTGTTTTGGCTTTAAAGAAAGAAACAAAAAAAACAACCCACAAATAACAACAGTGATTCTAACAGAAAAACCTGTGTTGTTTTTCTTTACCCTAGTCTGTCTGAGCCTTCCTCTTAAAATATATCCCTAACAACTGTCCCCATTTTCAAGCTTTGAAAAGAAGGTGGTTATGGTTTCCTAACCACATTCTGTGCAGTTTGAAAATAAAAAGATACTGCTGTCAAATGTTGAAAGAAATGCTCCTTTTTGAAAAGTAAAAGAAATTGTCTAGCTGGGATTAAACAAGGGCAGGCAGTGAAGCATTTGTTTTTTTTATAAAGTCTGGTGAGTTTTGATAATGAGTCCTCTAAAACATATGATTTTGAAGCTTTTCGAATTCCAGACAGATAAGAAATAATAGTTACATATTTCAGCTTCAAAGACAAAAGTAACCTTTTATCACCTAATTTAACAATCTTCTTAGTAAAATGTGTTAGAAGAATGTGGAATGCTATTTAAATAATAAAATAGCACCATCTTTGAATAGCAGAGTTTTTTTTAATTGCCATAATCAAAGTCCAAACACATTTCTCTTCTTGCTTTAAATAATGCTCTTAATGACAGGTTTTTCCTTAATGAGGAGGAGAACAAAGGGAACCTGTACATGTTGGTGTGACTTTAGTGTGACAAAAGTTCTGATTTTTGACAGCCCTCTGCTAGGAAAATATGCAAACTGGAAGTGGTGTAATTAATGTGTAGATATGAATTGCTAGTTTGCATTTTAAAATATAAACATTTTTACATTAGCATTTGAATATATATATATTTTAAATAAGGAAAAAACACTGGAGACTTGAGCTGTAGGTCACATTAATTCACACTTTTTGGTAAATAATACAAAATATCTTTTAAAATTGGGCATTCTTGTTGAGTGTACTAAGGCTTTGTGAGTGATAGTTTAGATTAATTACAAAATTCATAGAGAATTTTTGGAGATTCATTCTTGCTCCAGTATTAAAATCCATACTTTGAGAAGTGGAGACATCTAACAACTTGGTTAATAAAGAGCCGTTAGTCTTATTTAGATTCATGTGGTTGAGTTAACTGATGTGTACTTGCACTCAATAGGAAAGGAGAAGATAACCCCATATTTAATGGTGATTGAATTTTCTGCAATGACTAAACCTCAAAAATATGTTCGTGGTCCTTTGTAGAGAGCACTGTAGGATTTAATAAAAGCAATGACTGATATTAATAACAAAGGAACAATTCGGATCAAATATAATTTTTTTTTAGAAAGGATAGAAATTGGATCTTGGAGCAGCTTCAGTGAGTCCCACTTGCTTGCTTAGAATTGTTTATGCTTTCAGATCTGATCATCTTCATGGCCCTCCTGGACTTGCTGCAACAGGTCCATGTCCTTCTTGTGCTGGGGGCCCCAGAGATGGGTGCAGGGCTCCAGGTGGGGTTTCACAAGAGCAGAGCAGAGGGGGACAGTCCCTTCCCTCACCCTGCTGGCCACGCTGCTTTTGGTACAACCCAGGACATGGCTGGCTTTCTGGGCTGCAAGCGCATGTTGCTGGCTTGTGCTGAGATTCTCATCAGCCAACATCCCCAAGCCCTTCTCCTCAGGGCTGCTCTCAATCCAACCTGGGTTTACGTTTGGGATTGCCCTGACTCACGCAGGACCTTGCACTTCGAGGTTTGCACATGCCCAACTCTCTCTCCCACATTCCCTGTAGTATAAAAGTACAGGTGCTGGGTGAGACAGGGAAGGGCAGCAAGGCTGAGCTGGGAGTGAGGGGACAGCCTCGGCTGCTCTGAGCAATGAATTCAGAAATGCCATGCCCAGGAGGAGCGGGCATGGGGCCCTGGTGCTTTGGGATAGGAAGGAATGCTTGCACTCTTATGAGCTTCTTGCTATTTTTTCGAGTTATTTTTACAGTCACAGACTGCTCCAAGTATAATTATAGTTTTTAAGCAATAATTATTGTGATCTCATATTAAAGCTGATTGATACCAGTTTACTTGGAAGGGAAATGGCCGTTGGTTATTGAACGGCAGGAATGTATTGGTTTTATTTACTTTTACTATACATAAAGCTCTGAAATGCAAAAACATATGGATAGAATCATGGCTGTTATTTGAAATGTAAATGAGGCAAGGGGCTAGGGAACGTCTCCCTCCAGCCTTCCCCTCCAGTGGCATATGCTGGAAAGGTTACTGTGCAGGAGCAGTTTTGTAAAAATTTACTCCCTTCTGCTCCCTTTTCTCTCAGCAGCATCTGGTGCGAGAAAACGAATTGCAATATGAAACTGGATTCATTATTAAAATGAGATTATAATTTCCACGTCATTCTCTCTCTTCTCCATGCCACCCCACTTCCCGCTATTTGATAATAATCTAGTCTTGTAATGAAATTCATGAGGCCGCAACAACAAAGGAGCTCATGGAAGAGAGCAGGAGCTTGTCAGATGGTATAGATTTGCATACTAATGAAGATTATGATGTTATTAATATTACCAAAACTTGGTAGTATCCAAATGCCACTGAAATGGGGAATGATAGATCATGATTAAACTCCAAAACCAAATTAAAGAATGTAGTTTACAATATAGCTACATCTTGCAACTCCTGAAAATAGCAGTAAACCTAGTTCTTGCAAACTGAATTGTTTTGATTTGTATGTCATTTCAAGAAGGTTAATAAATGTAGACTTGTAACATGTTTTATTGTCTGTACTGCATTGGAAAAAAAGTACTTGAAACTTCAATTTTCTTGCAAGGGCTGATCACAAAAACGACAATGGGTAGGAATCCCCAGGACTGTGGTTCAGAAGAAGTCCATGCCTTTGACTTCCATCTGTGAGGATAAGACAGGATGCTCATTCTTTGCTGGGGTTTTATTCTTGTCTTTGCCATTGCCTTAACTTTGAACAGCCTTGTTATATTTTTTTTTTTACTTGTTTGTTCAGTAAAATAGGTTTATGAGTAATTGAGTTCATGAGTAAAATATGTTCATATACTTGACTGAACTCAGTAAAGAGAAACAAAGCAAAGTTAAAACTTGAGCAGCTCAGGTGGTAGGCTTTCTGCCTTCCACACCTTCTGAACAGGTAGAGGTCTTGATTTGTTCCAAAAGAGCACTTGGCATTTGCCAAGTCTCATGTCAAATGGCAATTTGAGCAGCAATTTTCTGGGCTTGATTCCTTTGTCTTTCTGCTTTGCATGACAATGATGCCTGTGCAGACACAGACATGCTCTCAGCAGCATAATATGCGCTCAGAGGAAGGAGGCTGTGCTCTTATATCTACTCTGCATAAACAGAAATGGCTCTTAGAGTGCAGGGCAGTAGAGAATCTCACTATACATGACTTTCAGTTAAAATGTTAAATGGAGGGAATGTGCCTTCTTGGCTGCCCTCGTTACATGCAGCACTATGATTTTTCAAGACATTGTCCACTGCAGTTTAGCACGTGGAACATCTGTGTTTGTAGGAAAGATGAGGAGGATCAGGTTTGCACAGTGTTTGGCTGCTATGAGAGACATACTCTGTAGCTCCAACAACACAGAGAATTAACTCAGTGTAAGAGAAGCCTCTGTCAATCAACAGGAATGATATGAACAAGCTGGAGTGTCTCATTCCATGGGTGAGACGGAAGGTACCGATGTGTTTGGAAAGATCTCTGTGACTTAAGGGCAATGATAGACTTGAGCAGCATTTAGTGTTTGTCAGGGTATGTGAGCCTAATAAAGCAATTTGTGCTTTTCTGTTGCTCTGTGTAATTTATCAGGGTCATTTTGTCCAAGTTAAAGTAGTCCAGGCCTTAAATCTAAGCCGGGACTTTTGTCAGTGAACCTCGGTGGGGACAGACTACACCCTGCAGGCAGGCAGCTCGGTGAGGCTTTGCTGCAGCAACGTGGACCCAGGAGTTCTGCAAAGCACACGGGTGCTAATAAGCCCAGTGCCACACCTTTGCTGTGCTAAAGGTTTGTGTGTATTTGTGAGGTTTTTAGGAAGAGGTGGGACATGGGCAGCCGTTTTGTGCTCCTCTTTGCCGCTCAGCCTCTTGCAGAGCTGTGAAGTGTACCTGCGGGAGGCAGAAGGGGAGGTGGCAGGTGCTGACAATCGGGGAGCTTCCTCGAGCTCTGTGTGGGGAGCTCGGAGGGGGCCATTGTGCAAATACTTCAGTAAAGACAGACACAGATTCATGTTCAAATATTTTTAAGGGCCCGTATTTTTAAGATTTGCCATAGGCAGACACTTCTGTCACATTGAATTTTAAATAATGAAAAAGTTTCATGTGGTTCACATTGGAAACAGTTTCATTCTTGTAGGGATTGTGAAATAAGTGTTTTCATAATATTGTCCTATGTTTAGCAGCCTCGGTAAGAACTGAAAGGTTTCCAGTATCCCTTTCCTTTCTCCCACTATAACAAAAGGTTTTCACTTCACTGTTAATGTGGATTAATAAATCTACATTAAATAAAACATGTAGAAAAGTGACAGTTCTGACAGCCTAAATTGTATTCATTTGTGCTGCCTTCTCTCAGAGGGATTAATGAGTGAGCAACTGTTCCATGTAGCTCTGCTTTATCTGATCGAAACCAGTTTAAATTTGAAAGAACTGATAGAGCATGGTAGCCTGTGAGGAAAAGACAGCTTGTTTAGCCTCCCCCTCCAGCACAGGAGTCTTCCCCAGTGGCTTGTGATGGGTGTCTGGTCCATCACAGCCCACGAGACGGGTGATGGTACCTGTAGGATGATGCCCAGCAGACGCCGGGATATGTCCTTCTTGATCAACACCCACAATTAGGAGTTACACAGCTCTAACTAGCAGAGCTGCTGATAGACCAGCTCTGCTTTCCGTGGCTGCGAGGGACACATCACTAAACCTTCTTTGGTTGTTACTTTTCCCTCAGGCCCTGTTTTCATGCATCTTTCACCACAGTTTACCGTAAGGGTCTTTTGGTGATGAGAACCCCCCGTGAGGCTGTCACAACCTGCATGTTCAGCTCCTGTGTCTCTGAGCACTGCTGCCAGCTCCTTCCCTAACCCAGAATTTACTGGGAAGCCAGATCGACCCGGTCCCAGCTGGCAGAGGTGGGGAGTCACTTCTTTATCAGCTAAAGCAGTCAGGCTGCTCAGGTGGTGCAGAAAGGCCGAGTTCACTTCTTGGGTTAGGGGGCAAAGACACAGCTTAGAGGACTGAGACTAGAAAGGTGGACTCTGGTGGCAAAGTGACCAAACTGTGTAAAAATGTCACTGCAAGTTTGAGACTGCTTCTTAATTTGAACCTCTGTATTAAACAGTGCTAATCACCTGCTGTGAAGCAGAGGCAGAGAAATGTACAGACTTTTCTTAGCAACCCTTCTTCTTCAAAGGTATTCATACGATGATGCTTTGGCTTGCGAGATCTTCTGACTACCAGGTAGAAGCCACTGCACTTCCATTTCTGTCTTTTATTGCAGAGGAAAACAATGGTAAATAGACATTTAATACTAAGACTGTAGTTCCTCTCTTGTCTTCCTCAACATTAATGCTGATCCAATGCTGCCTTGCTAGTGTGTGCATATGTGGCCTTTAAACAAAGCCCAGCAGCAGCCTGGTATTTAACAGCACAGTAAGTGCGTGACAGCATTGTTTAGTGGAAGTCCTGGTAAAGCTGGATGCAAAAGAGCTCTCATCTTCTATTGTGTTCAGTAAGGGCTATTTTTAATCTTTTTTTTTTTTTTTTTTTTTTTTTTTTCCAAGGAACTAGTGACTGCTTTGCAAAAGTTATAACTTATTATTTCTGTCTTGTTTTCAGTGCAGTGCAGGGACTCCATTTATTATGGGGGCTTGGAGTGCCTACCAAAACAACACCAGTGTGTGCTGTTTCTGTGTTTCCAGGAGTCTGGTGCTGAACCATAACTTCTGGGCTGAAATGTTGGTTTGTTGTGTGCCTGTGCAATGCACTAATGCATTCAGATACTGAGGACGTGGTGCAAGGACCCCATTAACATCACTAGGACTCTGATAACAGGGGGTGAACCTTCCTTTTCTTGCTCTCTGTTCTTACCCCCTAGATTGCGTTAGTTATGAGAACATTGCTGTACGCAACAGAAATGCCTTCATTAGCTGTGAGAGGACCAGTTTCTACAAAGCATAACTACTGGGGTCAGAAGCACTTTACTTTCTTTTTCCAAATAGAAATGTCAATACAGTGCAATCTGGAGTTCTCTTGAATTCATGCATGACTTTAAATGCGTTCATAGCAGGAAACACTGCGATAGCCTCCATTCACTGTTGTGCCAACCCACGCTGCCTTCCTTTAAGGGGGCAGAAGTCAGGGAGCAGATCAGGACTATTGCTCTATCCCTGTCAAGCACCATCTCCTCTGAATGCATTTGCACCACTAACAATGAAGTCAGGCTTTTCTTTGTGTCACGTTTTGCGCAATTCAGAGACCATCATTTCTTATTTGATAGAGACAATGGGAAGAAAATTGGCTCCTGGAAATATCTGCTCATCCTTAATCTTACTGGTAGTCTCCAATGGAGCTACAACAGGCCAGGGCAACCTGACTGGGCTTTGAAGCCTGCCCTGCTTTGAGCAGGAGGAGGACAGCAGGCCTGCAGAGGCTGCTCGCAGCCTCAATTGCTCTGCGCCTCGGTGATACCCTTGCTGTTTAGCAGGTCATCATGTTCGTATTTTCTTCTTCTTAATGCTACATGTCACAGCTCCAGAGTAAAACACTTTACCTTCTTTGGGAAACATTAAGGTCTCAGTGGCACTTTCAATGACTCCCAAAAGAATTAAAACCAAATTTTATGAATTACATTTAACAGAAGTTTTGAGCAGAGCTACAATACATGGCTACGCTTAGCGATTTGGGGGGTGTTGGTGGAAACAGATGGCTACAGGATAATATTCCAAAGAAAAATGTGAGTTGAATCCTAGTACTTAGGAAGTGATTGCTATGAACCTTTGCTTCCTTATTCATGATTTAAATTACCTGTCTGCTCTTTCCTTTCTGCAAGAATTTTGCCTATAAGTGATGCCTAAAGGCATGTTCTGCAGAGCCTAAATTTTGCTATTTGAGGTTCAATTGATTTCCCCTTCAGTTTAAAGGGAAAGCTCCAGGACACCAAACATCAATACTGTGACATTGCAGCTTCTGGGCAGCTGCTGTTAAATGCATTGCACGTTTGGATCTTTTCCTGTGGCTTTCCCTTTGCTCAGATGTCTTTACAATTTCTGATTTTTTTCCCATCACAACCATATCCCACACTTTTTTTTTTTTTTTTAACTGTGTTAATGCCCTCTTTATATATTTTTCAAAGTGTTTTAAATGTTTGGTATCATTACTGTGTGAAGTCTCTTCCTGAAACAATTACATTATTTCAGATCTACTTGTGTATTAACAGCTTATCAGCATTTTACCCTGTGGTCTTCATGCCCTTCTTCACATAGTTCCTGACCCCTTTATCAGCACTCCTCCCCTATTTTGTTCACAATTTAATCTTTGTATCTTTGTGGCTTTTCATCTCTCTATGCTATGCATATTTCAGTCCAGATTCTTTTCTATCCAATTAACTTTGTTCTATTTCCTCTGTCGTTTGGCAAAAGCTTCCCTGATGAAATAGTTCCCATAATATAATTCAATTTTCTGGTGTTCAGGCTATTACAGCCTATGGGCTGGATCACCCACGAAGTCAGCGGTGTAACTTCTAACGGGCAGCAGCACTACAGCCATTAGCCCCAGGTGAGGTACAGCAGTTCTCTTTTGTGCCAGGTTCCAAACAGGCTCCTCAGGGTAGCAGTGAACCATGTTAGGTATTTCCAGCCTGGTTAGAGATGAGAAATGAAGGGCATGCCTGCTAACGTTTCCTTAAACACACTAGACAGCCTCATGAGGAAGATCGTCAAAGATGTAACAGCATTAAGAAACGGGACCATGCAATTAACTGTATTTTGGTAAGTTTTCCCCCCAAAAAAGCCTTTGCTTTGCTTATGGTAGACTTAACCTGTGAGGGGTTTGGATCCAGGAAAGAAAAAAAGAAGTGACTTCATGTTTACGTTCGAATTAGCACAGTTTTAACACAGGAAAGGAGCCTTGTTAGCCTTCTCTGCATCGCTGATGAGCAGCTGAACAGCATTGTGCAATGTACAAACAAGAACAATGTCTCTAGGCACAGTCCATGGCTGAATGCTGTAACCAGCTGTATCTAGACTGGAATCCCCTGGTGAGCATCTGCTCTCTGTAATGGGTCACCTGGAATTTCTTCTAGTCCTTTGCTTTTTCACAGCTTTTGGGAGGTTCAGAATATGGGCCCGAGCTTTTCAAGATCAGTCTCTCTCTAATGCAGTTAAGCATCTTTCATAACAGATTCTTCAGTCTTCTAGCAATTCAGAGAATGACTTTAGGGGTAGAATAAGAAACTGCAGAATCCAATATTTTAAACTACTTATTCAGGAGCTATTGCATGAGGATTTTTGTGTGTAAAGCGTGCATTTGCTGTAAGTTCAAGGGAAAAGGGAAGTCAGGTTGTAACTATAGTCCTATCCCTAACCAGAGTCCCATTCCCACAGAAAATCCTGCTAGTGCTCTTAACATGAATTCCTTGCAACTGAATGTACTACAACTTAGTTAATTGCTGTTGTGGCCAGTAATCCATCCGTTATTTGGATTGGGGTTAGTGCCTACTAGTTTGTGCTTTAGTGCTGTCAGTCTTCCAGCACCTTCTGTAATTTTTCATGTTAGCCTGGAGAGGACAGACAAGTTCTCTCCTAATTTAACTACAGAGACATCATAAAAGAGATCCTGAAGAAAGATCTCCTGTGGTCTTCTAATGTCCTATACAGCTAAATCCTCCTTTTTAATCTTAAGTAACATTATCCCTTAATTAAAATACGATAAGTTAAAACTGAGATTAGTGTTGTGTTCCAACTTGGTTAAAAAATAATGTAGGCAAGTGTGAAAGCCCTGTTTCTGACTATGATTTGTAAGAAGGTGCCTTAAAAATCAAAATAAGTCACAGGACCTGATTTTTCTCTTGGGCCTGATGCTGATCTTTAGCCCTTGTCCACTAAATAACCTTTATCCATCTCTTGGTTAAGGCTGGGCAGTCTGGTGTGAGTGTAAGCAGAATAATTAGCAAAGTGATATGTTTCCTGCTTTTAATATTCTGGACCTCTAAATGGACTCAGAGGAAATTAGGGAGTTACAGAAATGAAATGACCATGTAGCAAACTGTGGTCTGTACAGACCTATGTATTTTTAATTAACATGGAACCCATTAATTAAGGTTGTGTTTTCTCTAAAGGGAAAAAAAAAAAAAAAAAAAAAAAGCCCTTGATTTTGATCCTGCGTAGTAAGACATATTTGTGCCATCTGGATTATCAGATTTTATATCTGTATATTAGCAGTCAAAATGATGAATTAAATTTTAAGTGCTGAAACAATGCTGTGAAACATATGCCTTCATCTCCGAAAATCTGACAAGTATTTCCAGCCTTATTTCTTCAGTCTGCGAAGTTGAAGGAACTCAGTGGATACCTCCCAGCTGCGCTGGGAGAAGAAAGTACTTGGCTGATAGTAATGGGGCAAACTAAGCACAATGACAAGATCCCCATCGGTTTCCAAGGGAGCAGGATTTTGTTTGCACATCTAGATCATTAGGGGTAGAGCTGGGTTTTGTTCTTGAATTTCATATACCTTCTTGTAAATTGCTTCTCAGCAAATACAAGCTAAGCTGAAAAATTAGTTCCATGGTACCTATATATAGCAGAAAAGGTGATGTGACGTCTAAACTATGAGCTGACCTTGTGGGATTCAAAGCCAGGGCTCCAGAGGGCCTACAGAGCAGGTACAGACTTGGGTGGCATAAACTGTGACACTGGAAAGGTGAAGGTGGCTCAGACTTCTTAAAATTGGGAATTAGTAGTGGATCTATGCACTACTTGGCAGTTCAGATTAGACCTAAATCCTGCACAGTCCAAGTCGAGTTTTTGGTACGTTTCTGGTAGCACAGAGAAGACCAGTTAATGCCTACACCAACGTGAATTTGGAACAGCATGGTAAATAATTGTGGAATTGGAGAAAGCTAATTTAGAGTACCTTATTCTGAATAAATTCTGCTGGAATAAAATTCAGTCTTCAAGTTTTTGTGAGCAAATTTGAACTGTCAGACTGACTTTTGTGCCAGTTTAACAGATTCCATGTGTTATCTCTATCTGTGACCTTTGACAAGTGTCCTTGAAATGAAACCCACCACTTGGTGGTTCTGCAGCTTGTTTCCTCCCTGGCAGCCTCTGCTGGGGTTATGGGCTTCCTGTGTCTCTGCATCTTCTCGACTTTCTGCCTGGAACATCTCAGAAATCTTGTCCCCAGCGTTAAAACGGAGAGTTTTTCTTCCTGGTGATTGTTTTGTGTAGATGTAGTATTGTGTCCCCCTCTCTGTGTGCCCTGTCGTGAAATTATTTTATTTTTATTGACAGGAGGAAACAGGGAAGGCTGTATAGCAGGTGACTCTGGAAGACGTTTGTTTATTGCAGACCTAATAAACCATTATGAGCCCTTTATTTCCTTATAACTTTTCCTTTTGTGACACCCCAAGGATTGAGTGCAGATGATTTGTGGCTGTGGCTCTAAGTGTGCATCAAGCTGTAGGTGCTCATAAGCCAATAACAGGCCAAGACTGAAAATCTGTGCTTTCTAGTGACCATCTGGGGATGGCAGTTGTTCAGCTGATGTTCCGTTCTCATTAGAACTTCCAATTCTAAATACTACAATAATTTTTCCTAAAAGAAGTATTAAAGCCCAGCATTGTCAGTAGTAGAATTCTGGATCTTTTAAGTACGAGTCTGAAACACAATCTTAAGATAAATTTCATCCTTATTTACTTCTTGTTTCCGAGTCGGTTCTTGATCGCATACAAATGTGTTTAGATGTTGCCTTCTGGCAGTTCTTGGAATAATTTTTTTCATAGCAATTAGGAATGCACCATTTTCATTTTTTTTTTTTTTTCTAAGAATAACTAGAAAGTAATTCAATCAAGGAATCTTTTGTGTGCATGTAAATGGCTTGCATGCATTCTGATTCTTGAAGTTCTGAGAAAATGTGCGTCAGAGTAGGCAACGCGGGATTTTATTGTGATCATAATTTAATACAGCATTCAGCAACAGGACCATGACTGAAGATTTAGTTCAATATTTGGACTGGTGTACAATTGGAAACATATGAAGAAATTTTCTAGGACATGCAGGAGTACAGGTGAAAAGACTCATTAAAATTTTCCTTATTTATTGGTAGAAGAGCAGACCAGTTAATGTAGGGTGTCTAGACTGTGTGTTTTCCACCAGCTTGCGGCAATAGGAGGCTTCCTTTGAATGAAACAACATAAAATGTTTGGGAATATTTAAAAACAAAACAAAACCAACACGATTTGTATGAGCATGATATGGGCTTTCTTAGTTTACAGAACAACATACTTCAACTCAGCACCGGGAAGGCTTTCTTTGTACTGGGAATATTTTTCATAGTGCCCTATATTTTTCATAGACCCTATAGATATGCAAACTGTGGTTAGATGCCTTTGCCTTTACATTTCCTGAAAGCAGGTCTATTCTGAAGCTAGCAGCGCACACTGAGCAGAAACTCATTTGAAATCCTGACTTGACCAGTTCAGGTGTGTGCTAAGGAATAATGAAATGATTTTTGTAAAGATGGATTAGTCTTCCTGAACTCTTGGGAATGATGCTCTTCAGTTCCTAGTAGGCTCCTGGCATTCAATTTTTAAAAGGCACATATAAAATTGTTCTTTGAAGTCAGTATCTAAATGAATCATCGTCCAAGTAATTTGTTCAGCTTGCATCTTTTTTGAAAGCAAAAGGAAAAAGGATGGTTTCTTTTCAGCTTGGACTAAACACAGTTTGTAATATTGCTATGTTCATACAGCTAGCAGGGAAAGGGTCTAATATTAAATGAGAAGGTTGTGATGGACTATTTTGGAGCCAAAGGTGAGAGTGTCAGTCAATTGTGGCACAATAAAAGGGATCAGAGGAAAAAATTGAAACCTAAATACAAAAAGAACCCCCCCTCCCCCATCCCCCCACGCCATGCACGCACAAAACAATTAGATCAAAGACCACTATAAGCATGAGCTTGATGAAATTTAAAGCTGGCATTACTGCCTATTTGGGTAATGAGGTGTCACTAGAGTGAAGATCACAAAATGTAACTACAAAAGAAAGAAGCCTGCCAGGCATTGTTAAACCTTTGCTTTGACTGCAGTCTGAAGATTCTCCTGAATCCTTTATGCAATGAAAATTTTAAACAATGTGATTAACCTTAACTATGTCGTTAACATAATACTGGATTTGAAACGTGCTGTGCAATCTCAGCTGCACCCTCTCTGTTAATCTGATATTTGTAATTGATTAGTGTGTGTAATAGCAGGCAGAAAGATGCCCTTTAATCAACTGCATGCCACCTGCACACGCGTACCGGCACGAGAGACTCCTGCTAGAGGAGCCTTCACAACTTAAATGCACAAAGAAGTAGATGTGAATACAGATTCCAGTTGCTATCTGTCACTAAAATTTAAGATCATGAAAATTTAGAAGTTTTGAATAGTTTACAATTCAAACAATGTATAATTTAAGCGTCGATACTAGTACAATGTTAGACATAATATCCATAGTGCTTAATCAAAAGGGCTATATATTAATCATACTGAAGTTAATATGAACTTTTCTATTTATTTGGTTTGAATCAGTACTGGATGCAAATAGTGCTTTAATTTTACACCAACTTATTTAAATAATCAAAACACTCTTATTCCTACTTCCATTGAAGAAATGCCAGAGCCATTCTGGGTCAGCAAGAACCTCTCCTGCTTTATTTCATTCTGGATCCCTGCCTAAAGTTAGGATGCATGGAATGCCTCGAAGCATTTTCCTCGATTGCAGTTTTCCACAGCTGTTATCTGTTGGCTTCAAATGAAATCTACTTATTTGCATTTCTTCTTCCACATGTTTACTATGACATTAGCAATATAATAAGCTCTGGGAAAATGCTAAAATACTCATAATGTACACACCACCATTTGAGAAATCTCAAAGAAGGGGAAATTTTCTCACCTGCATGGTTGGAAAAATGGACATAAAGATGTGTGTTTTATCTGAAATCGCTAATTCACAGCTATGCTCAGTCAGGGGTGAGCCGGCCAGTCCTGTCCCCTGGTTCTGCAATATAACTCCTAGGCAATCATATTCACATCTTATTTTATCCTTTTATTGCCCTAGATCCGTTCAGTATCCAGTATTCCTCAGATTTTTGAGAAACTCAGGTCTTCCGTCGTATATACTCTATCCAGTATGCCGGTTCTTGCTGCATTGAATTATTTCACTAGTAATGTGTGTCAGGATTTGGTTGAAGGGTTAAACTTTTTATTTTGCATGGTTTCTGCAGGAGGGTGTTGTGACTTCACATAGCAGCATGATATTGCTACCGAAAGTGTTAGAAAAATAGGTGAGGCTGTGCAAGGTGAGCAAAACTCGCAGTTCAGAGGCTTCCCCTCTGCAAAACAGATGATTGTTCTGAGCCTAGCTGATACCAAAGTTCACCCCATGTTTGCTACCAACCTATCTGCCAGTAAATACCATTCAAGCAAAATATTCATGATCTTTTTATTTTATCAGCCAAATTTTGGCATCTAGGAATTGAACTACTTTTGAAAATACCCTTCATCATCTTTCACTGAGCGTTTGATTAAGTGATGACTGGTTTACCTGAAGTGTTGCCCTTCACGTTAAGCTTTGTATGTCGGCATGATGAGCGCGACTTTAGTTGGCTAATGTTATTTTTCAGTTTGTTTTCAGCATATTTTTCTCTGAGCTTGCCATGCATTTGCTTTTTTATTCTCTTCATGTTGTTCATAAAAAAGTGCATAATTCCCAACAGTGCTGCAGGTTCATATAAAATTTGTAATCCTATGTGCAAGTCAGAAATTAATCTGATTCTCTGGTATCATAAGATTTGTTCTGTCAAGTAGATACTTATCCTTTCCCAAATAATAAGAGTTTTACAGAGTCTTAAACGACCCTCTGAAAGGTTTACTTAAGGTATTGAACTTTCCATGGACTGCAGATGATTAGTCCTTAATGATATGGCTTCTTTTGTCTTACAGAAGATTTATGAATAGCCTAATCACTTTTTCTTCGTCATCTCTTTTTGTTTCTCCTTTTGTTTATTTCTGTATTTTGGGGGAATTAAATAATGAGAATGGGGATATTTTATTTATCTCCAGCCAAGTTTCTGACTTGTTCTTTGACCTCTGTATCTGAGTGCCTGTTTGAAAATAAATAAATAAGTTGGTGACAAGTCAGGCAGGGAAAGTAGTGGCAAAACCCAATTTACAGACACTTTTGGTTTTAATTTAAAGAATCACTTTGCTTCAGTCACCACATTGATCCACTACATTCATGTACAACAAAATAGAAGCAAACTTAATTATCTTGTTGCAGAATGTTTTAATATCTAGAAAGTACAGTACTTCAAAACAAACCTGCAAGGAGAAAATAAGAAACGCCCTGATCTTAATGGTCTTTAAAGTATAGCTGGAAATAACTTAATTAACCACTTCAGTATGCTAATTGTGTTCATATATTTATTCTCAATAATGTCTTGACTGTTCTGAGCTATTTATAAACATTGCATTTATGTTTACATTTCCGTGAAGAATGTTCTTGTTGCTGCAGTTTATTTAATATTGATTGCACAAGATCCTTATTTTCTTGCACAGACTTTATCTGCTAGTGTACTAGCTGAATTAACAGGTTTAAATGTTTTTCTGTTTCCACCCTTAGGTGTCCTTATGATTATTCAAAGCCACCTTGCACTTATCCCCATATTCCTGTTACACACAACCTACTAGAAAACCTGTCAGTACCAAGTATTAAAACCCTATCTGTTCTGTCATGATGTACTTTCAAAGATGTGTAAAATTCAGTGTTAGTCCAACTGCTGAAGAGTTTTATTCCATCAGTGTGAAAGAAAGAAAAGGGGATATCTTTAAAGAACAGGTGCATTCTTAGAGAAAGTAAATCCTGTCTGGAATGCTTGGTGTTCCTTGGTGGTTTTGGTGTGTGGTGCACTTGGGGAAGAAACATTTATTTAAAATTTTATGAAATAAATAGTGCATCTTAGCCTGTAGATGCTAGAAAAGAATAGTAGCAAATAAATATTAATGAACAAAGTCTGTCTAAACTGTCACTGCATGCTAATAACCTGGGAAGTGCAGAACTTGTGCTGCCAATTCAGTTGCAACAGCCAGGTCCTAGGTCTTGGTGTACAAAGTGCTGGATTTCAGTCTCTGCTCGAGAGGCCACATTACCAGCACTGCTTTCAAGGTCTCTCTCTTACGATCATCTGTTGAGAGGCCGACAATCAAAATTACAGGGAAGTACTAAAATAGGGAAAAAAAAAATAAAAGGAGAAAAGGAAGCAAACTGCAAAAAGGAATTAGATACAGAGGCTTTGACTTTTTTTTTTTTTTTTTTTTTTTTTTTTTAGAATGTATTAAAAGATAATCTTTAGCTCCCCTAGATTTGCTGAAAAATCTTAAAATGAAAAATGCACTTAAAAGCTAAAATTTGGGCTGCTAATTTTGACTGTGTGGCCTGATCTCTGGAAAGGTGTTAGGAGATGCTGTTTAGAAAATGGCTTCAGTGATCCCAATTTTCCCACAATTCTCGATGCTGAAACCTTTTGTTTTCTCTGAAGACACTGCAGATTCTTGTCGGAGCTAGCCTGATTGTCCAATTAAAAGGCAATTTCTTGCTGTTAAATGTCTGTTGGTATCATTTTTTTCATTATAATTAGTCATTCACAGTAGCAATCAGTTGATTTGAATTTATAGCAGTGGCGGCATCATGACTGTCTCCAAGACAAAGTTCCTACTAATTTCTCTTCCAGAATGATAACTCATTACCTTTGAATTCTTTCCAAAGTAGCAGGATGTATTGCAGTGACTTTACTGCAGTATGCATAATACAATGAATGAGGAGCAACAGTTAATGAAAATTTTTGTAAGGTACATAACTATATGAAAATAAATGGTAGGGGTATTTTTAGGTATATAAACTAATTATTGTAATTTCACTTTCCCTGTGCTATCTCTTCTTCCTAGCCAGGGTAATGATCTGTCTTATCACTAAAGTGTCTCTACTAAATCTTTTGAAATGTCAAAAGAGAACTAATATTTACATCAGAATAATAACTACAATTACTAACCCACTTTCCAATTCATTTGGAGTCAATTATTCTTTAGGACTAAGAGAAATGGAGCCTTACTGTAATACTGGAATGAGTTTAATTAATCCTTTTTCGCAAACAGCAGGCTGATAAATGAAATTCAGCCTGTAATTTAAGACCTTGGGGAAATAGTATGATATTACGGATGCTTTGAGTGATTGACAGTTTAATTTATTACAAAGAGCAGTGCTCTGTCTTACCTTGGAGTTCATTCCAGCTTTGCAGTTAATGATTTCAGCTGGGGAGAAGATCAGTGTTGTAGGAAGACTTTCCAAACAGAATTTTTATGGATTTCTTGGTTCTGCCTATCAATTGCTGCACACTTGTAACCCTTTATTTGGTAAAAATGACTGCTAAAGAATGCAGTATGCAATACCAAAAATTTCATGGGAGCTTGAGAATATGATATATTTGTCTAGTAGAATTCCTCACAAGTTGGTATCATATTTTCATCAGATAGGAGAAAGGGTAATTGGATTTAAATGTCAAGATGTTCCTTATGTAGGTTTGAAGTCACACATCTATTTTCTCAGCTACAGTTTTTACTTGTGATTATGAAAACAGCACCCACTTGTCACTGCAGATGACGGTATGGAATTCTCCAGGACTGAGTTAAGTGCTGAACTATGACCTGCACGTTTAATGCAAGAAGCAACACAACACCACTGGCACAGATGACGAATAAATTATTCCATTGGGTTTGGTAGATAGTAGGTGAAAAACTGATTTTTACTGATAAACCAGTCAGATAAAGGTAAAATAGATTAATACAGCAACGGATTTCTAATTTGGGAAAATGCAGATTGAAATGTCCAGGAGGTAAAGACAGGACAGAGGAAAAAGCTGGCAGATTTGTTTCCTATCCCCCCCAGTTTTCTAGATATCGAGCGGCAAATGAAAATAAATATTCTTAGGGCTTACTCAGTTATTTCCCTAGTTTGGCACTTGTGGGTATGTTTGAAATAGTAACAAAAAGGGGTGTGTTTGTGTGTTAATAAATGACACAGAAATGTGCAGATGATTCACAATACGATTCCCTCGGCAGCAATTCTATTCTGTTTCTCAGTAGTTACTGACTTCTGAGTCCTGCCTCAAAACTAGCTTAAGCAGCACAGCTAACACTATCATTTAGTAAAATCTGGCAAATAAGAACTACCATCTTCTTTCAGTGCTTATATTGGACATGGGTGTCTGGCTAAGTTTTTGGTTTTGTTCTTTCCTAAAATCTCTTTAAATTAGGGGAGAATTTTCTTCTCCATTTTGCAGACGTACAGGAAGAACTCTGGTGAAGGCTGTGTTCTGGGGCTGTTGCATTAATGCTCCTCTGCGTCCTTCCTGTTCATCTGTAACTGATCCCACGTGTAAAATACTTATTATATTATCTTAATTAAAGATGGTGTGATTTTGCTCATGCACCTGTGTAGTACTTGTGTTAGCAGTGCTAAATATACTTAGAATGGGCTTGGCTTACAAGAATTTTGTTCACAAGAACTTCTTCTCTGTATGTTTGTTCTTCCCTTTCAGTGCTCAGATTTTATGAGGATGTTTATAATGCTTTAGTATATACACAGCTCATGGACACTGATACTGAGGTCATGTTTGTGCATCTCTGTCAGCCTGTGCACTCTATTTCTGACATGCACTATCCTTGCTTTCTCAGTTTTCTGCTTTTTTTTTTCCACCCCTACTTTGGACTGATGTCTCAAAGACCAGCAGCATTGAAGGCTGCCTTACTAAGAGTACTTCAGCATGTCAGGCTGTTCCTTGGTCTAGTGAGGAAAGTTCAGAGCACTGGGGGAAGAATGAGAGGTCGGTCATTACCTGTTGGGTGACACCGGGAGAATCGGTAATGCAAAGGGCAGGAAGCTGGAAGCCAGTGCCCTGGTGGAGGGAGGGTACACTGACTGTCTGAGGTGAGGGAGAGGCCAAATCAAGTAAGGGAGAAAGAAGCCTTGACCACCAGAACTCATTACGGCCCCAGTTTTGTTTTCTAAGTGATTTCTAGTTGCTTTCTACTTCCGCTTTATCCTGTAAGTGAGGAACATTGAGAAACCTGGTGGTGGTGGAGTTTGGAAACCTTGTTCCAAAGTGGCTGGTGTGCTACCCGTTATATTTGTGACAGCTCCCTGATGGTCAGTTAAATCTCCAGAAGTCTTGCATGGGCCCTACTTGTCTGCTGGCAGAGGAGCTGGGACTAGAGCCCACATGTGGGCTAGAGACCTCCGCCTTTGTTCAGATGCCAGTGGCCAAACCCCACGGCACAGTGAGAACAGACAGAAAACAGCAGTTACTGATGCAAAGCAGGTCTTTTCCGTACGGCTTGCTCACATTTATGGAAACAATTCCTTATTGCTGTAGCTAAATAGTTCCTTTAGCAAAGTGCAGGCAAAACATTTGCTCTTTCCCAGGTTAGAAATGGCTCTTTCCTTAGCAGCTGCAGTGCTGGGTGATTTGTGCTAAATTTTCCTTGCTGCCTCCACACTTGACAGAAAAGAAGGCAGGAAAATGTGAAGACTGTCTGGGGCTGGAGCTGATCTGCCAGGCTCCTCATGGAGAGGAGACGCTTGTGAGTTTTGACGTTTGACTGATCTTCCGTGCGGTGGGTGAGTGACAGTCTTCTGGAGAGCACTTCTCCCCAGCTTCCTCGTGCTCGCTCTCCAGGTGCTGTAATGTTGATGCTCAGGAGCTGCTCTGTCAAAGTTGAGTTTGACAGTCACAAATTTCTAAATGAATTCCAGTTTTTGAGTTACTTAATGAAAGCGATTCAGAAGAGATACTGGGTTGGGAGCAAGAGATAGCAAATAGCCTCCTGTTGTTGAACTGTTTATGATAGTGCTGGTTTATGCGTTTACAGTACCTGCAAGCACCCTTGATAATGATATGCGTTTGGCATCACTAAAATTCAGTGGGTGGAAGGCAGTAATCAAGTGATTACTACGTGGCAGGGTAAGCGTGTGGCAATAATTTTTAGTAAAGACACAAGTGCAAATCCCAATTCCTGCAAACAGCTCTAAATGAGCTTTCTTTGCATCATAAGCGTGGCCTCCTTCAGACAATGCGTAATCAGTGAAGTAGATTTTAGTCATTTTTATCTAAGGATGAAAGACTACAATTTATTTTTATGTGGTTTCACCAGTATATGTGGATTATAGCAACTGATTTAAGGATGTGAATACATTGACTTCATTTTTTATTTTCCCATCACTGCATATCATCACTTTACAGTCCCATCTATATCATTACTCACGGGGCTGTTATTTAAAGGGTTTTTATACCTTCCCTTGCTGAATATCAAGATAAATTGTTGCCCGTACATCTGATTTTGAATTCCTAGTTGAATGGGAGCTTCAGGATGTGTGCTTGTTATTTGTTTTCTTGTTGTAGGCTTTCTTCCTTTTAATCTATGAATGCCAAGAAAATTAAACCTCTCCTTTTCTACCAGTTTGCACTGCCTGACGTACCTGGCATGGCTCTTCTACATCACTGGATCGCTGTACCATATATCACATGTACTTAATCCAGTCCCTGAAGCTAGTTTTAAAATTCTACCAGTTATGTGCAGCAATACAGGTTCCTGTCACACTGTGACACATCACTGGCCCTCTGTAGTTTGGTGTTGAGCCACACAGTAAACACAATAGCTACAAAATCATCCTTTCCGTGGCAATCGGTTAAGAAGGAATATTAGGAGTGTCCTCGAGTTTGAAGAACAACCAGCCATTTAAAATTGACTACAAACCATTAAATGCTCATCCACTCATTAAAGGCATAAGGAAATCCTGTGGATTTTTCCTTTTTCAGGGCATTTCTTCCAGACAGAGCTAAGTACCTTATCTTAATGCTGCTAAGCATGACAGGAAGAGAGAAATTGTGCAAGTGCTGGCTGGCACTGAGGGGAATGCTCCCACCTACTGCAAGGGGAATTCAGTGGAACAGGTCAGGAAAGTGGAGGTACGTTTTAAAGTAGTTAGTGGCACATTAGTTGTGTGATTAAACTACCTTGCCAATACCTCAGGAAAACAGAGGTTCCTATCTTACATGTTACTTTTCCTCTGATGGAAATGCAGAGTAAGACTCGCAGCCATGTAATTCTGCAGCCATGACTCCAGAGAGCTGGGCACGACTGCAGGAGGCCTGCAGATGCAGACACACCAGCACAGACTGTGCACAGAGAAGGAGGAAGCTGAAGGGATTCATAGAATTAATCAGTAACTATTTTAAAAGCTGTGGGATTTTTTTTTTTTTTTTTCTGTTCCTTTGTTTTTCACAATACCTGAAATTTGTAAAAAGGGGCTTACAAGGCCCGGGGAGGTGGTCTGGCAGGTCACCCATCTTTTGATTCTGCCTTTGTTTCAAAATATTTTATAAAGGGTCACATGGCAAGGCTGAGTCAAGCTGAAATCTAGTACATATAAAAAACCTTTTGTACACTTACAAAGTTTAGGAACTGCAGCTCTATGAGAGGATGAGGTATGCCTCTACAGTGCCTGACAGATGTCTGCCTAACCTGTGCCTATAAAGAATGACAGGGTTTCCATAACCTCTCTTAGCTGTCTGTTCCATTATAATTACCTTTTCATGTATAGAGTTTTTTTCCCAATCTAAATCTTTTTCACCTAAAATTAAGCCAATTATTTCTTGTCCTCTCTCCAGCAGACACAGAGAATAATTGATCAAACTCCCTCTTTGTAAGAGCATTTTACATTAAGATGATTCATCTCATGTCCTTTTCCAATCCTTTCTTTTCTAGATGGGGAGGGGTGGGGAGTGGGAGCCAAATCTTTTTCCTTCTTCTTCTATTTATTTATTTTTTCTCAAAGCACTTAGCATTCTTACTAATTTCATTGAAACTCCCTGTTCTGATTTGCCTAGAAGCCAAGAAGGTAAAGATCTGGAGCCTGAAGAGAAGTTGAGGATGCCTGGTCCCAGGAATCAGTGACTAAAATAAGAATCCCTTAAGCATCTTGTAGCCACTGTTAACCGTTTCTGTAGCTAAACATAAAAATTCCTGAATTAGGATGCTCTTCACTTTTATTAGTGCTTTTGACAAAGATACCTTAGTGTGAGATTCTGGAGCTGATTCCTGTGGCTGAGAAGATAGAAAAGATACATACATATCTATAAAAAATAACATCACTTTTGGGCCTGATATATCTTGTGTTTGGTGTATGCTCACAAAGCATTACTGTATTTGTATTTCAGGTACCTGCTGTTAATTTTGAGTTTTGGGGTTGTTGTCTGAGTGATTTTATTGAATTTTTGTGACTCCAAGTTCTTGACCATTGCACCCCTAACACTTTTGCTTTATTTAGAACAGCATCAGACTATTTTCTCTAATACACTTTATTATACAGGCACTGTCCTTAACCAGACACAGGTAAGGCAGCACATTTCTGTTACTGGCTTCTTCCGTGGATCACAAGATTGATTACTTCCCCTTTACTGTTAATATGTCAGGATATGGTAGACAATATCCCTGGCAACACCTTAACCAGAAGAGGAATCTAGCTTGCAGTGTCTAGCCTACCAGAGCCTATTTATTCGTTGAGTTCATTTAAACTCTGGATCTGTGATCATAAAGTGCAATGCAGTTATTTCATTACCTCTAAATTAATGTAATTAAGGGGGTGGATTTATGGAGAGGTATAGTTTTATCAGACAGAATTTTTGTTTCTTTTGATGCATGATTCTGAAAGCTGTGGCACTCAGAATAAAGAAATTAAAACAACTTCTTGCTACATGTGAGGATCATTAGGATGCCTAATCTCTTATTTGGAAGCAGGATTCACAGGGCTGGATGAAATCACTCATTTCAGAGATTTAAGATGATAAAGGCTGAGACTGAATTTGTTTCTGAACTCTTCATGAAAATATTGTGGTTGACATCCTGCTGCCTTTAGCAACAGCAGAGTTACCATTGTGAACTACAGGAACACTGAGATAACATAATGCTAAGATTTCCTTATCAGGGATCTGTATATACCAACTACATAATATATTTTCAGTCAAGTCTGTCATCACCAACTAAATGTAAAGTTGAAGATGGGTTTGAATAAGGGAAGATATTTCCCTTTATAAAATCCTGTCTATTATCAGGAGGTTTTGAAGTATTTTCCTTCTTGCTTCAGAGCAAATCCCCTTCAGAGAGTGGACTTGCAGTTGCACATGACGAGGTTATGGTGTCTTCCCATGTTCCCGTTTTCACGTGAGCTGCTTTAGGACACATTCTGTGTCCTAGCAATTGTGAATTTTATTTGCTGAAAGGTTCCATATTGAGGTTTACAGTGCAACTGGAGCAGGCTAAAAGCCTGCACAGTCAGCTGCAGTGACTGTGATGAAGAGCAGTAACTTCTATAGCTTTTGTAATTCAACTGGACTTTAGTTGTGTATTTGTACACTTCTCTTCACAGGCAATATATTTAAGAGCCTCTGGAATTTATGAGGGATTCCAATGGTGTATCACCAACTTCTGAAAAAGACTTATGTTAAAGCTATAACTTTTCTCAAAGTTGGTGTTATTTCTTTCCTACTAGCGAATCTGTGCCGTTTTGATTGCTGCTATATCATCTAGGCCAGGGATAACTTGTACCCTTAGGCTTGTGAGAACTTGTGGTTGTTCTTGGAATGCACTGTAGTTCAGGATTCCTTTCATATTTATATGCTAATGTTTTAATCAGATGAATTCTCCCTCACTCACTTTACCTAACGAACAATAACCTTGTGTATCTGCTCCACATCTAGTGATATATTTAGAAGTTAGGTATAAATCTTCTTGGCAAATGAATTGCTTCTGCATGTGTGCCACATGATGTATCTCTCTTTTGGTATAACAGAATGTTTTGTTTAAACAGGAAAACAAATTCCCTAGCATCTTTTTTCCTATTTTAATGCATAGAGTTAGGCACTTCAGCATGCTTATAATAGTAATATATAGCTAGAATGCTGTATTATGAAAACTCTTAAGTACGTAATGTAGTAGATCTATTGCATGAAAGTATACATAACAAAACTTCGTTTGGTACTTGAAGTCAAGGAAGTCAGCTCCCATTCTGTTCAAGCAAATACTCTTCTTGCATCCTTTTCCTTCTCTATTTTGTCAGTAAAAGGTGTGTTTCTGGGCACTGAACACAGGTTTTTGCACTCCAGAGCTTTCTGCAATCAACAGAAGTCATTCACATAGGTGTAGAAGCACATGCATTGCAAATGGACTAAAATTAAGTCCCCTGTTTTTCATCCTGATAATTTTACATTTTTTTTTTCTGTCAAATATTTCGGCTGAACAAAATAACATACTAAAAGCATTGATTCCAACTCTTCAGGAAGAAAATCATTGCGTCACATTATAAGTACGTAGCACCGAGAGTAAAAATGTAGTTCTTAATAAAGAGGCTTTTTGTAACAAGGATAGACTTTATCGTGCTATCGATGTGTTTGTTAAAGAACAGGATAGTCCCATGATTTTGCTTTAGGGTGTTTCCTAAATATGGCACAGGCTGAAGGAGAATATTCTGTGTATGTTCAACAGGTTCCTGCTGGGCTGAATGCCTTGTCAGAAAGAAATCTTCATCGCACCATTAGATTGGAATAGAGTCTGTAGTTGATTATTAAGTCATTGGAGAAGAGGGTATGTTAGAGATGGACGTAACATCATTTGCAGTAAACCCTTCAAATGTCATCTGCATGCATGAATATTTTATATTTCAGATGTCTGATGGTGAGGGTATTAATGTTAAGATTAAAAGACTTGACCCTACAGCTGCCCCCGGCAGAACCCCTGCAGATGCCAGAAGTGGTTCTGACATGAAGTTCTGCAGTGAAATGCTTTGAAAATTATGCCAAAGATGGAAAGAGAAACAAGACAAAGAAACAACGTAAAGGATTTTAAGAATAAAGTGAAGCAGCTGTGAGCAAAACAAAGACTGCCACAAACCTGTAAAATGACCTTTACCCAGAGTAGTGTGGATGTGATGAGTAAATTCAAGAAAAGCTGAGGTGCTGTATGGTAGTTTAATGAGCTTCATGGAAAGGGCAAGCATGAAATTAGAGATAAATTCATTTGTTGTAATTTAGATATTTGTCATCTTGTTCAGGAAGGATGTTTTCAATTATTTCCAGCGTAAGAGTTGAGATTAATCTGCAGGTTTAAAAACCAAATGCATGAAGCAGCTTGGAGCAGATGTAATATCTTTCGTATTCAGCTGCAACTGTGATACTGGAGAGGGATGTAGTGAATGAATGAATAGCCTCAGTGGAAGCTTGGGGTGTGTGAAGAAAGGAAAAAAAGTGAGATATATAGAGAAGATATTTTTAGAATTGGCAAAATGATGTCAAGTGCAGTTATATAGTGGTGTTTCTGCTTGAATGGATGAAGTTAAAACTGATTAATTCATATGGCATATTATAAACCTATTTATTTTAGCTTTTGCTCATCAAAAAGAATCTGTGAAGAGATTCTGATTCAGGTGAAAAAGACTAAAGAACAAGAAAATAATGGTTTAACATTTTTGATTTTCCTATTAATGTCTTAACTCCCAAGAAATCCCAGCTTTGTAACATTGGTGCAAAAAAGCTGCTGGTTCAACAAACGCTAACTCATTATTGTACACCTGCGGGCAGTGCACAAGGTAGTTCCCAACTTGAAGACAGTTTCTTTTGATTGAGTAGAAGGTGTGTGGGACTGAGTTGATGTGAACGGAGAGAAGCTGCGTAAACATCTTTCTTGCCAAGCTACTTGTGATTAGTGCCCCAAGTAACGGGAATTTCAAATATGGGATTAGATATTCCAGAGTAACTTTAAATTAGAAATGACGTTAGCCAGGTTGGTGGGAGCGCTGTTAGCAGCAGCCACCTTGGAAATTATGGGCATCAAAGTATTTTGCAGACTTTACGTATGAATAAGAATTATTTTAATGTGCCTCCCATAATTTTATGGGCAGTTACTAAGTCTGCCAGGTAGTTTATAAATAAAGCTAGAGTAAGAGATAAGCAGCTATTTGCTGATAGCAGGATGCCTACACAGAGAGTTTATCCTTTTAGAAGACAAAAACAATCAATGCAAGGATTGTAATGTGTATGTGGAACTACTGAAAGAAAAGATAGCAGTAGATCCTGTTGAAAGGGATGATATCAGATGGCAGTTACTAATGATGTTCTTCAGAGATCAGTCCTGGCTTAAGCCTGCTCGTGGTATCGATTAATGATGTGAACTGCAAGGGGTGGATGGCACGAGTGAAGTGCTGCAAGCACGGGGGACTGCAAAATCACCATGCAAAATTAATAGCACAAATTTGCTATTTTGGGCACCTTCAGTGGTCTAACAGAAGTGTAAAAGCTGTTATATGCGTGTAAAGCTTTTGGGAGTGATGGAGGAGGAAAAGCCTGGTGGGCTGGAGAAGGGTACCAGCCATATGCAGTGCTGGGTGCCCCACAACAGCAACAAAGAACTACCAGAAGAGATGGCCTGGATGCAAATGGGGCGATCATGGTGGAGAAAAAAACAAAACTGTTTCAAGACAGAGCTTATGGAAAATACTATTTTCCAAAACAGAAGATTTCTCTGAGATCAGAAACCAGAGGCATGGTTTGCGTGGTCAGATTTATGAAAGGGGCTTGAGAGGAGACCAGATCGCACTTAGTAGTAGTGTAGGTTATATTAATACAGTACTTCAGAACTCCTGTTGATCATACAGAGGTGGAAGACACTGTTTTTCATTTGACTAGTAATTATTTTTTCCCTGCTAAGTTGATTAAGTGTAGGAATATTTTAAGCCTCTCAACTCTCTGCGTTCTCTCAACCTGCGCATCCACAAAGTCTTCCCATGAGACTGGAAATGTCACCAGGTAGCTGTCCCAGGGCTGCACTCCTTCTGCTTTATGGCTCTGCATTGCTGAGCTACCAGTACATTTCCTATTTGTTCAAATGGTACTCCACATTTCTAAACTCTGTGTCAATCCAGTCCTTTTTATCTTCCAAAGCTCACCCACTGCCAAAGTATTTGTTTCTTTCATGCTTGTGTGTGCTGTGGCTAAGCTGTGATACGACTTGGGGTGTATGTAAGGATTTTTTGTTTCTCAACAGGGTATCAGAGCTGGAAAACCTCACATATTACAGCAAGATATTTCTTTTGTCTGTGTGATGGAAGGGCTATAATACTCATTTTCAAAGTCTGTTATGAGTCTACTTTATGCTAATTTGCCATTGAATTACTATGCCTTGAGCTAGGAGCTTTAGGAAGCACAGACTTCAGTATTAGATAAAAACCTATTCAGTCTACTTTGACATCAGCTCCCCATGCTGCACAATGTTCATTTATTTTTAAGCTACAATTTCCTCTGTATTTATATTGGAGAACAATACTACAAATGCACAAAGGAATGTCACAAGTGGGTAGTGATCAAAGTGGCCAACTACCACACCTTAAGGAAAAAATAAAGGCTTAATTTGAAAGGTGCTGAAGTTAAAATGACAGAATTGGGCACTATAGTCTGAAATGCACCTGCATCTGTCATTCATTCTTTTCCTTTTCATGGGAACCTCAAGTAGCTGACAATTCTAATCAAAGATGAAAAGTTAATTTTATATTGTTACCTTAGATGCCTGCGGTACCCAGCAAGTCTCCGTAAATTGTGGCATTCTTGTTTGCTTTGCATAGGATTGAAAAAAATCTGATGCAAATGGAGAAAGTAGGTAGTACAACGTCACATGGTTATTTATTACCATAAGAGTTTTCTGAAGTTAATATCTCATTATAGGAATATTTTTCTCTTCTCTCCTTGTTTTTCACTGACGAGCTATTAAGAACCCTAATGGAATGGCAATTAGTACAGCATGTCTGGATTTTCCTTGGCTAAAATTGCACTGATGCAGTGAAAAATATTCATCAGGTTCCCGCGGTGGCAGCTTGTGCTGTCCTCTGCCATTTTACTGCAGGGGCGTCTCGCATGTGAGCGGTGCTGACAGGGCTCGCTCTGCTCGCGGGATCTGAGCAGTGTGAAGGACCTCGGCTATTTCTGTGCCCTTTGCCAGTGACGATATGTGGTCCTGTCTCTGCTGCAAGGGAAGTGCTGGAAAAAAATCATCACTTTACTCTTTTAAAGCTTGCCTTTCAAAAAATGCTGCCAAGAACAGTCCGGTGGTTTGAGGATAGTAGCTTAGGTAACCTCACGGGTCTGTTCTTTCTTTAATTTCAAGACATCTTTGACATCAAGAAATTTCATTAATTGGTGTGATAGACCATGCCTTTTTCTTACTGGTCACCAACTTCTGTCTGGCTAAACAAAGGCCACGCTTACAACTGGCAGTCCAGGCTTGGCCTGCTCACATGTGGTCTGCTAACAAGCCTGAAAATCTCCAGGCTTGTTCTATGGCACTAAAACCTCTCAAAAACCCAACCATTAACAGGAAGGTCTCTGGACTGCGAATATGAAACTTCAGAGGAAAAAAAAAAAAAAAAAAGAAAAGTGAAGTGAAAACAAATTGTTCTTTTAGCTTCACATGCACCGTGACGCCTCCAGTATTTCGGTAGCTGTAGATACACATAAATTTCTACAAGCAGAGGTCAGAGTATTAAAACACGATGTAACCTGCATCTTTGGGACCAGCTGAACTATTTCCAGAGCATGTAGACCCCTGCAGCTGTTGAAAGGTTGATGAATACACAAGGTGAAAGGTGTGTGAAATAGTCAAAGTGAAATGAAATACAACAGTGAATTTTATTTTCCTGAATGCTGATGATTTTGGCAGTGGGTCCATTGCACATATTTTATTAACGTGTTCAAATATATAGAGTGAAAAATGGATCTGATGAAATGAGATACATTTTAGATTCCCTTCTCGAATGAGGCTTTTAAAGCCTCATAAGGTATACACTTTCCAACACAACTAATTGGGCATTTGCTGAAATTGCCAAAAAAAAAAAAAAAGAAAAAAAAAAAAAGCCTTGAATTCTGATGTCTCAAATCTTTGGAAGAAAGTAAACAAATGTAGTTCTGGTTTCAATCTGGCTGCTTCTTCACAAATAATGAGGATCCAGTGCCCTCATTTCAGAATGATATTCTGCTTGCTGAGTTGTCCAACTGCATTTAATGAGATGCCCACATCAGGTGCACAATGGACATTGTCATCTATTTCAAAGCTAGAAAGATGCAAAGGAAGAAAAGAGAAATGAGGAATTCTGTTGTTTAATAATAGCTGTCTCCTGGGAAACTTCTGTTTGCACCCAGAATTGCTCGTTTGTCTCATCAGAAAATGAAATCCTTGAAGGCTAGTAAAGAGGGATGCCTCACAGTGTAGAGAGATGTTTCTCAAGATGTTTTTTTTCTGGTAAAGTCCCAAGAGAAACAGACCATTTCTAAACACGTGTAAAAAGGAAAGTTTCATTACATTTCAGATTTTGGGAGTTCAAGTTGCTATCCAAAACGTTACAAACTGCATTTCTTGGGATTGCACAGCAACTGCTACTGTCAACTTCGGAGCAATTTTTTTCAGCTGTTTTGGATTTGTGAGTGTTCTAACAAGGTATCATGGCCACCATAAGCTGCTAGAAAACATCCAATTATCATTAGCACCCTATTAGCCACCAGAGACTCCAAATCTTACATTAGTTTGCTGCTTGTGGAACTACTTTTTAATTGTTTTGGTTTTGATTTAAAGGACAGAATATAATTTGTATGTGCTGAATATATTCTGTCTAAAAACACAGGATAAGAATTCACAGAAATGTAACGGGGTAAAAATCCTTTACAACCTTAGCTGGTTATCATATTTTCTGACTCTGTATTTTGTAGCCTGGTGCTTAAAATTTATGGATGCAATACTGTTACCTCCAGAAATGCCGCTTTCTCTTGAGGAATGCAGGTGATCACACCTCTCTGCAGCACACTTGGAACGTGGTATTTTCTTATGTTTTAAGGTTAAGTATGATTGATAAGATACTTCCATGTTTTTGCAGGGAAAAGGAGCTTTGCAAGGGATCTGCAAATGCTCATGTCCCATGAAGCTATGGGTTAGAACTAGTTCGTATGCAGTTGTAGAGGTTGGTGCTCGGTTCCTAACTGGCTTATCCCTGGTCATCTGCCTGTCTGCAAGCAGTTAGTGGCCAACACAGGATGCTTCTCATTTAGCAGCTGCATGCTTATTGTGGTTATTTTTTTTGTAGCCACAGGTGTGAACATATTTACTGGCTGCTGTTAGGAGGATTGAACACAGTATCTGTCTGTGTATAACTTCACTGAGAGCATTTCCTAACATGATACTAATAAGCTACTGTTAGAGGGTTGATCATGAACATAACTTTTGTGTCAATGTTCTGTCAGAGCATGAACCTTCTGTTGGAGGGCAGTCCATGTAGGAGGGGATGCCATCGTGTGAGCCATGATATTTTGATGACATCCGCAGGCAGGTATATATGACGCTCTGTTCCTCTAGTGAAACAATACTCAATTACACTGTTTTATTTCAGATATAAATTGTAGCGTGTATTTGAAAGCAACAGTCTCATAGCAAAGAGGAAAAAAGTTCTGTATCAGTGACAGGTGCCAAAAATTGTGATGTCAGCCTTAGGACTGCCTGGCTTCACAATCTTGCCTGGCTTATCTCTTTGTCTGGAAGTGAGCTTGGAAACTGAGGTTGCATGTGGAAGCTGTCATGCCAGGATCCAGGTCTAAAAACAAGAACACCTCGTGTCCTTCTTGGTCTTTGGATAACTGCCACCAGTGTGACTTAGTTTTTTCCATGTTAATTGATAGAGTGGGAGCTGAATGCAGATAGCGTTCAGTTAGGTTCCTACCTTGCCCAGATTTTCCAGGTGCTTTGAATTCCATAAACTACTTCAACACACAAATGCAAGAAACTAGTAGTAACGGCGCTAATAGCTATCCTAACATTAGGGGCTTGATTTTAACATTCACATCATCATAACTGAAGAAAACCAAAGTTTATGCCTCCCTAAAGCTCATATGCAGTAGATAGATCTTGTTCAGATGATGTTTCAAATACCAGTGCAATGATAAGGTCTGTCAGACTTCATTAGGAAAGTGCACAGTGCACACAGTTTTTGATTAGACTCGGGAAATATGTGTGGAGTTATTAGAAGGGAGTTACTTTCTGTGTCAGCTCTTGAGTGTAAAGCCAAGTGACAGTCTAAAAGCATTCAAAGAAGCTTGTCCTTAATTCCATCTGCCACTAACAGCTTCTTCATTACAAGGAAAAGGAGGGAAAGAAATACAAAGAAAGCCTCAGATAATATACCTATATATTTGCAAGCTTGTTTTCTGCCATATATAATTGCAGTTATCAGTTTCAATTTATAATCCAGTAATTCACTTGGTGAATGTAATTCCTGTTTTGTTTGATAGGAGCAGTAGGAATTCTGATTGATGACTTAGTCCAGTGTGTTTGGGCCTCATTTTAAAAGGACATTTTGAAGTTGAGTTCTTGTAATGTATTTTTCTTACATTTTCAGGTAGCTGCACACAATTTAACCAGGACTATTTGGTAAGAATTGTGTGACGGAGGGATAGCAAATGAAAAAAGTCTAAAGACTGGATTACCCAGCTGTTTGATCAGATCACCACTTTGGAAATGCACAAAACTAAGCATTTTAGCTCACACTAAGAAAAATGTCTGGGTAAACGCAGGTGTATTGGATGAAACAAGTGTAATAGAAAATAAAAACACCCAGTTATTCGTCTACAGGGCAATGTTCAACCGGAGACTTTGGAATAATGCCTCTGTGCCAGCTGCATACGCACTGCTTTTATGTAAGAACTCTTCTGAAGTAAAAAGGGTGATACCAGGTAAAGCTGCAAGAACATCGCTTGGAGCATGTCTTGTGTTGCTAAAACCTTGCTGGATGCTGCAGGAGTACAGCACGCTGGTGGCTGGGCTGCTGTGCCACCTGCAAGGGACAGGCAGGGAGCATCGCCATGCCCCACGGCGCTTCTGTGCAGCTCTTGTCGTACATCTCTGCTCTGGCAGCTCGGGCGCTGTACTCACGTACAAACAGAGCAGTTTGCCTGCGTGGCTCTACGGCTGCTGGGCTTTGGCACAGGCAGCTCGTTGGAATAGCTTAAAGGCCAGCTCCGATTTTACAAATTGCACAGGAATATTTGGTAAAGTTTAAAACAAACCACAGCCCTTTAGCTGAACTGAAGTTCCTTCATTTAAATTCTTCTCTGCATTATAGCATGGAGATTTCATCACATCCTGAGCTTGCAGCTCAAGGCACAGCACTCTGCTAATGCTGCTCAAATGATGTTGTAGCCATCAGTACCCAAAACTATACAACTGATTGCTTTAGTACTGCTCATATTTAATACACATCAGAAACAGAGACCACAAAGCAGTGTCCCGTGTTGATCATGGGCTCACTATAATTCCCAGATGCCTCCCATCATCCAACAAGATCTTTTCTGAACTGTTTGTTTGCTCCAGAGAACAGGTGCTCTGCGCAACAGCAGCAAGATTTAGTAGTGCAATTCCCATCTGTAGCAAGGAAGGGAATGTTGTTCTCTCCAGTTAGTGATGGTTTTCCCAATTAGTAAGGGAAGGATAATGATTTCAAATGAAACCTATCAATTTAATTGTTTCTCTATTTCATAATTTTTTTTTCTAAGAATGTTTGTACCAGTCATGTGTTGTACCTGAAACATAAACTTCAGAAGTTTCAAGTAAAACCTTTTATGTTCAGACAGTTTTCTTTTTCTGTAAGTGACCTGCGAGTATTTAAGAATCAAGAAACTGGTTTCAGAGCATGCTGATGCTGGGACTTAGAAGAAAACTTTAAAGTGCTGCCTCTTGGGCAAACTGGACAGAACAAATCTGATTTACAGATTTGTGTTGGATTTACAAAAGCACTTAAGCAGTTTAAGAGCATAAGTACTATTGACTTGAAAGTCAATGAGATGTTTTTGAGAATCCAATCCACAGTCAGTTAGTTTGTAACATGTAAATTCTTTTGCAGCAAAGGCCAGCAAAAAAACGAGGTCACTAACTAAACACACCGAGTTACGTGCAAACCTTCAGTTGGATCTTCTTGCCGTGAAATCATGCCTTTAGCAGTCCCATGGGGGACCAAGGCCTGTTTCAGCAGGATTAAAGTCTTAGGAAAAAACAAACAAACAAACAAACAAAAACCTTAATCTAGACCACAAAAGTTTCAGTGCAGGAATGGAGAGTTAGGGAAAATTCTGTATTTTGTATTTATAGACAAGAGTCACATCGCTGCTCTGCCTTTGAATATTTATGTGCTTGCTGTACTACTCCCAAAGACGTAAGTTACTCATAAATCTTTGAGGTTTTTTTTTGGTGACTGCTCATTTTGTCTGTCTTCAGGTATTTTCATTAGGAAAGTAGGCTTTCTGCCTCTTTGGGGAAGAGAGAGGGGCAGACTGGAAAGTGTAAATACCTTCCTTTGGATTCAGGAAACGAAAGCGCAATGAAAAGCGGTGGAGTAGTGGGCTGTCTTTTACTAGCAGAATTATGGAGCTGTTTTTTTTTTCCAAGTAGATGCTTAGAGTCAGGACTAACAGAAATATATGCCTGGGCAATGAGAGTGTTAAAAGTAGGCCTCCCTGTGAATCTATTACACCAGAGACAAGGTTTATAGCTAGATGATGACATTAGTTTTTACTCATTTTAATGTTATACCAATGTGGAGAAAAAAATAAGAGATTTAATGTTCCTGGATGCTTAGATTTTTCTTGTCTTTAACTTTTATTGGAACTGTAGTCGTAATTATCAGTGTGTTTTCTCTTCCTGTGCTGCTTTTCCTTCCCTGCTATCGTGCTCAAAAAAATGAAGAAAGGTGTCACAGCAAGAGAATTGCATCTGTGTTGGCATGCTTTGACAGCTTCTCTATTTCTGCCCACTAATTCTTATACATACACTGTAAACATAGATGTTTTAGTTTGTATTTTTCTTTCATAATATTATTTATTTATAACATAAAATAAAAATTAATGTGTCAAGTCTGTCTAGCATACTTCCAGACTACCTGGTGACATTTCAGCTGAAGCAGGAGTAAACTCTGAGGAAAGCATTTTCCTTCTAGCCTGTTACAGCATGTCCAGAAGGGGCTAAAATTAAGGTTGGAATTGTGCATCTTATTTCTCTCTGACCTAAGAGGAAATGTGATTTTGTTCCCAGTCTAACAAAACCATCCAATCTTTGTAGTCCTACCAACTCCCATTGTTCTTTTTCTAGTCCTGGAGTATTTTCTGCTCTTTGCTGAAAAGATTGTCTGGAGGAGGTAATGAGTGCCATGGTACAGGAGGCTGTTCCCACATACAGTAATGATGACTCTTGTGGTGGTTGCAGAGGCACATGGGGAACTGGATGTGCAGAGAGGTGGGGAAATGCCTGCTCTTGTCTCTAGGGCTTTCTAGCATGATGTGGCTGAGCAAATGCATCCACTGGCTCTGGAAAGGTTAGCAGACCTGTGAACATGGGTGCTCTGTTCTGTGGCTCAGTAACACTAGACATGTATTCTGTGTGTGTACAACTATATACACTTTATGTGTGCATATTTGTGCTCTAGCAATAATATTCAGTGGTGCTGAAAGAACAAAGGGGAACTCAAACCTAAGCAGTCAGTGACATCCTATATCGGCCCCCATAAATCTGTTGGCTCGGGTAAGGGTTTCGGGATGAAGACACATGGCTGGTTTTGAATCAGTGCCCATTTGTACCTTAATGCATTGGAGAGTTTGTTCAGGAACAGTTAGTTCATCCTTGTGAAAACATTAGCCTTCTGCTGCTGCCAAGGTCATTGTCTGTATAGGTTATCTGGTGCCCTGGGACACATTTCCAAACCAGTGAAGTCCTTGGAAGGTTTGCTTCAGTGTCTGTCCTTTCTCCGATATTGACATACAATAAATACCTGTTACTATTCTTACCACAAAGCAGATGCATTCTTTTAGGCAGCCCTTGAGCAGAGTACAAAAGTGTTAAGACTGTTATACCGAAATGACAGCAAACAGATTGCTCCAATTTTCTCTCTCCTAAATATGTTGCATCTGTTTGTGGTCTCTTGCCACAAAATAGTTAGCTGCTAGAATCAAGTTCACCGAGAAGGTGTGAACTTTGGTTTCCCCCAAGTGCTTGGTTTATAGTAGAGGTTATTACACCTCCCTTATACCCCATCTCAAAGGTTGAGAGTCCTGCTATTACTACAGGTAGGCAAGGTTCACCTGTCACAGAGGGCTGGTTGTCGCAGTGCTGCTGGAGTTGGGTTCAGTCTTCATGGTGCATGTGGACTACGTGAGTAAGTTTGGCAGGCGGCTTAGGACTGTCTCGGGAGAGTGTGCTGTACATCTGCACTACCTCTGCCCTACCTGCAGCCTAACTGCTGCTGGCAAGTACGCATTGGGGAGATGTGCAGGCTGCTTATGGCCTGGAAGCTGAATGTCTTCAGCCTTTGCAGTTCAAATACTTTTCCATTCAACCCGAGCCCAGGCCAGTCTCCTAGAGCCATAATTGAGCCTTAATTAGAAAGCATAAAATTAGTACGTGAGAATTCTCTTAATTGGGACACCACAGTGGACCTATTATCTCCCTTAAAGGGAGAGAAATTTATTCTGCAGAGCTTTGAACATGGCACATTCGCATGTGGTAGATAGAATACACGGGCAGTTGGTAAGTCTAAAAAGGGAAAATACAATATCAATTAAAACAAAATCATAAAATATTAATCGCATTTCAGTTTTAGGAGGGTTATTTTTTAGTTTTTTTAGGATAGCTTATTTGATAGAAGACAAAGAACTGGACATTTCATGCCTAATCAACACCTGGTAAAATGCCACTTTACTTCTCAAAACTGACCAAATGTCACCATTAGGTGGAATATTTGATAACGCTGTCATGCTCAAGCAGCAGCCATTGTCAGTAAGTATCATGAAACAGAATTGCTTTCCTTGAGGAAAACCCAATTAAGAGAATTCTGAATAACAGCAAGCAGTCTGCTACATTCCGAATGCTATTGATTATGCAACAGATTCCTTTGACTACTGTAGGAGCTTAAGTCAGACCAAATCCTGTTATGAAGACAGGGTCATTTTTCATGTATGTAAGCATAAATGAAAAACAAAATCATGATTATTTATTTTCAATTCATTTAAACATCATAACTGATTATTCAGACTGTGGATTTGTATTCTACAAATGAAAACCTATATAATGCAAGCTGAAATATGAGGAATTTAACATTCTAGTATCTATCAGTAATGAGAGCAATGAAATAGATGTGTACAGATGAGTGCCATGATACGTCATATGGTAGCTGAACATGGAAATAAGCTTTATGTTTACATGTGAATTTTGACACATTGGTATGTCTAAAGGTTTGAAATGGTGATCTGTGCTGTAACTCTGAGTAGCAGAATCAGTTGCACACCACCTTTTAACGACTTATATCCTGACCTGCACTGAGGAAAACCCCAAGTTTTCCTCCAGTGGCTTGATATGGAAAAAAAAAAAAAAAAAAGTTTATTGTGGGTGGAAAACTGACCTTTTGTTCTGAATTTAAAACACATTTCCATCTCCTGCAAAATTCTCAGTCTTATTACTAAAATCAACATTATCTGTCAACAATACAAAGGGTGAATGTGATTAACCACCCACTCACTTGGAACAAGTGGTATCTTGATTCATTTAATTTAGAACATCTAAAGCTGTCAATGACTTGCCATCTGCTAAGGGTACCTGCTGTAGTCTGAAATGCCCTTTTAGCGATATGCTGGTTCAGTTATATAAGAGATACCATTTTTCATCTGTATTTTGAGAACATTTGTGTAGTTTTTACTTAGTTAAAAACTGAGCAATGGGAATTGCTTCAGAAGGTGTAAATTAATTGATCCCCAAATCAAATCTGTATGGCCTCTCCAGTAATTTGTGTCAATACTGTAGTAAAAGGAGATCACACAGCTTCAATAATTAATTGTATATGTCCAAATGAAGATGTTTCATTATGCAAATATTTATTAAACACATGTATCCCAGCTGCTTTGTCATTATTTCACAAAATATGTCAGAATGGGCCCAGTGGCACATGGTGGTCCATGGAATCCAGGCAGAGCTGCAGGTTTGTGGGATCGCCTCCCAAAGCAACATTGTCTTCTCCTCTACTTCCCATCCCTAATGAATCTGATTAAAAGATGGAATTGTAAATTAAATATATTGATTTCTACTTCAACTTCTATTTGATACTGTTTTGCTAAGAAAGCATCATCATTCCAACTGTGACATGGTTTTGATAGAGCAGAAGAGACTTGAGCTGGTCACCTTCCCCCACCTCTGGAGTGGCTGGTTTGAATAAACAGGTGAGGCATGTTTGATGGCCTAGGACGATGTTGTAGTTTTTTTCAGCTGCATCTTTTATGCAGATAAATGCAGAGTATCAGTTCCCAGTTTTATAAGCCTGGCGCCTCTCATGACCATTGTAATGAAAGCCTTTGTGCTTGCCTTAGCCTACTATCTGCCCTAATTTGCATTCTGCTTGAAAATAAAAGCAAGCCTTTTATAAAAGCAGTCAGAATTGGTGAAATCAATGCCAGTAATGCAACAACAACAAAAAAAAATGAAAGCTGATCCCAGAGTTGAATACTCTCTGTAATGAACTGTGGAAGAAAGGGAAAAATACAATTCTCTTAAATGGGAAATACGATGCCATTAACAATAAAATGAGGTAGCAGTGGCTAATGATTTCTATCACGTCTATAGCTTGGCACCACATGCTGCAGATATACAAAGGCTGGCATCAAAACTCCCCCAAAATCAAACAGAAGGCTTTCCTGTAGCTTCAATATGCTTTGGAGTAGAAAGGATTTTTTTTTTTGGTAGGTATACAGCCACTCAGTTTTTATTTATTTTCTTTAAATACGCAGGAATCTCTCATCTTGTGGTGTTACAAATCTTGGCAGGTTTAAAATTCTGCTTTGTAAACATAACTAGTGCAGATTTAAGCATTTTTCAGAGTCATTTTCAAAACCTGGCCTATGCGTGACCATGCAGTATCTTGGGAAAGAAGCAGAAAGGTTTTGGAAATACAACAGAAAATACACATGGAACGCTTTCAAAATCAGCTCAGCCTTTAAGGAGGGCAGTGGAAAAGATATCTATGGGCCTTTGACACACACACGGGTACTGAACCTTTCATAGAAGCATGTTGTGTGCCTTTAGACTAAATACCAATAAATTGGCATTGTCAGTATGGAAAATGCAGTTTTGGTTGTTTCACATCTACCTTTAATTCTGTGTCAAGGGTCAGGAGCTATGCTTGTCCACTGCTTCCTCTGCTTTTGTGAGTTACGTAGCCTTAAGGAAAGCAGACATTGGTGTTTGCGCATGGCTCAAAAGAGACAGGCGTTTGGGCTTGGTTCAGAGGGCTGGAATGCTTAGAAAAGTGGCAGTTGTTGTACTGGTCTTGTAGCTTTTTTTTTTTTTTTTTTTTTTTTTTTTTTTTTCCCAAGATTGCTCTCTTTCCAGCTTTCTTGTGGTTTCTCAGAGTTTTCTTGTATATGAAGCATGCATGGCCAGCTCTGAGCACACTCCCTGGCTGAAGAACAAGAATTAATGTAATATTCCCGTGGCCCAGTTCCCCAGTATAAAATGAGAGGAAATTTGGCTCCTTGGTCCCACCTGGGAGAGCAGGGGAATCACAGGAACTTCTCCTGGGGAGCACCAGGCAGCTGACACCGTGCCATCTGCCTCCAGCATCACACCACTTGGTTTCTCCTACCCTAACAAAGCATTGCTTGATAGACTGGTACAAATTTATTTATTTATTTTACTCCTGTGTGTTTGTAGAGAAAAAATAAAATTCATCATTTTGATATCAGGTTCTAAAATCATTCCATAAACAGAAACATTTATCCTTATCCTATCAGTAAAAATGCCTGCCTAGGAGATTTGGAATCAGTCAAATGATTTGTATTACAGGTGCATTTTATCACTTCCAGTGTAGGGAAGAAAAGTAATTTCCATTTCTTTTTAGAGCACAGTGAGCCAATTTGCTGTGAGGTTGCTCTGTAGGCTAAGTTGTGGGGAGTCACGCTGCAGACTTTGTTTTGATGGGAAGTGCATGTGGGGAGTTAATGCTGAGCTGAGAGCTCAGGTTCCTTCTTCTCTCATGCTGTCAATGCTGTATCTGACACCTTTTTATTTAATCAGTTCACAGTGTCTCCCTGCACCATTTTCCTTGCTTATCAACTCATTAGGAATGACTTAATTGCCGTCTCCTCTCCAAGGCCCTCACAGAACCAGTACCTCAGCCACGTGATGTGCGTGGTGGTGTGGTTGGGTACTGGGCAGCTGAGTTTGGACACTTGGCAGTAGGGCATAAGATCTTTAACATCAAATCAGACTTTTCAATGCTAAAAGCTAGCTTTGCTTTTTAAATAATTTTCTTTGAAAAACACTGTTTTCCTTTCTGAAAGGAGCCTGCATGCCGGGTCTCTGCTGTAGTGCCTGCATTTTTCACCCCGGGAGCAGTGGGGTACGAGGCGTTGCTCAATGAGCACGCTGTAGATCCCCTCCTTTCTGCAGGTACCTTCACAGCACTTTCTTCTGGCTCCCGCTGTCTGAAATTGCTCTCTTTCTGTAACTAGTGCCTTTCAGAGACTGTTTTCATTTTGGTTGGGTATGTTTGCTGACCATATCAATTTTTGTTTAAAATGGTCCATGTGTGCTGTGTGCAAGGCAACCGCTTTGCTTATAGGTCTTAAGTGAAAGCAACAATGTCAAGGTTAGGAAGGCTTATCATCTGACCCTCTTGAAAAAAATCACAATGAAAAAAATGAAAATCTCAGAGAATTCCATTCAGTTAACTTTTTTTTATTCCTCCCTTCAAATAAATTAAGCTACACACTTATTTGTGGGAGAGAGAAAAAGGATAGGCTAGAGGGAAAAAGAAAATACTTGTCAAGGGCATGGAATTCATTAACAAAAAAAAAAGTCACCAAAATATATGCGAGGTGCGAGCAGGGTAACGTGATAACACACAACTGAGGAAAAATAACTTTGTTTTTGAGTATCCAAGAAATCCCTAAACTACATGATGAAAAATAATGCTGTTTTAATAAGACAGTAGCATGCCACCCAAGATGACCAAGTGATAGAAGAAGTAACATTTTTTTTGAATATTATGAACATAGACTTGGAAGTGTTCTGCAAACAGTAGAGGCTAATCCATATTTCCTTCTTATGAACATATAAAGTAGGTTCCTGCAATTCTTGTGTTTCTGCTCCCATTTAATTTATTATGTGGGAATCAATGTGCTTTCACATATAACTTGGTAATATAAATATGAATAACACAAGGTACATATTTTGCATAGTAAATAATAACAGGAGCCAGAAATGTTCTCTGTGCATCTGTTCCAAAATGTTATAATTCAGTACATGAACCTTTTAATTCAGTTTCAATAAATTGCTTACGAGCCCCTTGAAAGTTCGTCCAATTTAATAATATTGGATGACAAGAACTTTCGTAAAAATTAACTCCATTATCTTTCCTCATTAGCAAAAGCACATCAGACATAAAGAATCCTACAATTGCTCTGTAACAATACTATATATTTGTTTTTTAATTCAGACGTTTAAAAATGAGTTCCTTTTGAAAGTTCACTGGTGATGGTTATTGACATTTAGGTCAGTTTTGTTATATTCCTCCAGAAGTGGGCTAACTTACTAACCTTATGAGGGCCCTTAACTTTGTTCAGGGATTTGTGATTTAACTAATTGCTGGTTTATTTGGGACATTTCAGACTCGTAGCAAGCTCTTTGACAATCTGGATTTTCTAAGTGATAGTTTTACCGTAGACACGGAGTCTATGTTCATAGTCCTTTTTTTCTTCCCTTCTTTCCACTAAGGTGCACCAGTGTTACCAATGGAGGAAAAAAACAATGTTATCTTATTTTAAAATGTATTGAATAATTAATTTACCAGAACACCTACACTTAGAGAATTCTCTGTTCGGAAAAAAAGAGTTGTATTTTCACAGGAGAGTGCAACAATTAGGTGCCTAAATTTGTAAATTCACATGCCTTTGGAAGTTTGACCCTTAGTTTTGGGAGACGAATTTTCCCTGGAGGTTATTTGTCTGAACTCCGTTGTAGCAGCTCTTCTCCATCCTTTTATTTAGACGCACTTTTACTAATTTTCATGCCGTATCACTAGGATATCATATACCTGAGCATTATTTTGTCCAATTTATTTATTTATTTTTTTTTATTGTGTAATGTATGTCAAATTTCTCTTTTCTCTAAACTTTTTAATTTCCCCTTCCCTTCTCCTCTTGCTGCTATTGGGGTCCTGCTTTGCCAGAGGCTCCATGTGAAGGTGCCAAAAGGAAAGAATGAAACCCGTCAGGAGTTTCCTGTGGGGAGCAATCAGTCTGAGAGAATGGAGACTATCACATCCACATCCACCTCATAATAATACTGCTTTTGGTACCATCAAGCTTCACTCTCCAGGGAGGTGAAATCCTTTGTTATTTTAGTTAAAAACTCAGTTCTATTTATGAATTCTGCTTCCCCAGCCCCGAAAAAAATGGCAGTGTTCCCATCAGGCAAAACTGCAGCCCAGCAGGTCTTTGTCTCTGCTGTATGTGGTCTCCCAACCTATTCACTACTATCGACTTATTTATAAATACATCTCTTCAAATACAAATTTGTATAAATATATATATATTATTTTTATCTATAAGATTATAAATAGATCTTGCACTTTCAGGACTTTCCTCATTTCATCTCCTTTTACTTCTAACCACTACTAGTCCAGCCTTTCCTGATTGTTTATAGCATCCTTTTACATTTGTATTGAGTACTTTTGCAGTTGACCCAACAAAGATAAATAGCACCCTATAGGGATCCGAGCAGTTATGAATTTTCATGACCCTTTCATATGTATACGATTGAGAAGGAGTTGCCTTTCCAAAGAGAAACTGTGATTCAATTCCTGAAACCCAGTCAGAAGAACCCACTTTTTAAACTGATTTTAAGCCAAAGAATGTGTCAATAAAAAAGGAATAAAATTAGTGGACCTTGCTCTGCTGTACTGGAATTAACTCTTTCCTTTCTGATAGAGTAGAAGGTGGGAAATAAGGATGTACAAGCATAATGCTGATTACATTTTACTGACAGACAAGGTGCTTGTAAGGATTTAATGGAATATCTTAGGGCATCATGTTCTGTCAGGTTGAGTTACATATCTTGCTCTTGAATGGATTTTTAAATCTGATACCTTAAAAGGGAATTCAAGTTGCTGATAAATAGAAATGGCATGCTGTGCTAAAACCTTAAAATAATTTAAAAAGTGATGTATAGAAAGCTGAATACACACATTTAAGTGAATTTTGGGACTTTTATTTTTCTTCCTCCAGGAAAAAGAAACTGCAATTTTTACCGTAGTCTTAAAAGACAGGTGCAGACAGGACTCAGCCTTTGTCTTTTTGCAGGAATAGGCTATCATTAATACCATCCATGACAAAATTCATCACCATCAGCTGTCCAGCCAGGTAGAAGCAGCAGCAGTCATTCTTTCTGAGAACAGCTCCTACAGTTAGGGGACACATAACACATCCTCTGTTTCCTTTTGTACTGGTTGCAAATAGTTTCTTTATTGGGAATTAAGACAGACCTTGAGCTGGCTTTATCACTTATTTATAGGTACTGTTAAGAGGAAAATGAAAGAACTACTACTTGTGCTCGATGTGGTCTTCAGTCTTTCATTGTGTTTCAAGGTGAGCTTGACCACACTCTTGAACTGTTACAAATTCAGTTGTAAAGGTTGTGTTTCAAAGTCATCTGGACAACATTTGGTATACTCAAACATAGTGATGTGTCATCTTGTAAGCTGCTGGGAGAACATAGGGAATAGTAATCCTAGGAATACACTTAGGTCTCATTGCCTAATAGGCATTACCAAAGTAGGTACTTCCAATGGGATAAATCAGAACAGTTTGAACAGCGCTAAACACCTCTTCTACCTAAAAATAAAGCTTTCTTCTTTCTCTTGAACTGGGTTCTGGAAAGTGAGAATCAGATAATCTGTGTAGCTCAGCAGACTTGCCTGTCTGTTTCTGTAGAGGTTGCTCAGCTACAATGACGATGGCAATCTAAGAGTAGGGATATGAGAAAATAGAGAACAATAGCAAACAATCCTTGTATTTGTATATTTTTGTACCACTTTAAGAGACAATTACTACAGAAGCCCACTTGAAACAAATGGAGGCAAAATAGGTTTAATTCAGTTCTAATTAATGTGTTGTTTTAACATATATCTGCTTAAGCTACTGCGTGTTTCTTGTTTACGGGGAAAAAGGCAAGTAATGCAGAAAGGGGTTTCAGGAGGAAGAAGTTTAGTGGGACACGCATGCACAATTCATTTGCTGCTCTGACATTTGCTTCATGCTCAGCTATCCCACAGAGTTCAGTGGAATTTGAGGAGCTTTACTGTGAATCTGAAATCAGGAAATGAAAAGATTGATCAAAGTATATGTTGAAGCCTAGGAGGTGTGAATTGCTGTAGGAAAATTTGAGCTAGTTACTTGAATTCAAATATAATGGACTACACTGTGATTTTACATATATAGAAACTAATACTCAGAAGCAGAATTTGAAACCAGGGCCGTTCAACAGTAGAGCTTGCCCAAAATACTGAACTTTTAGCAAGCATTCAGTCATGAACAGCTTGGGAAATCAGTTCAATTTGAAAACAACATGAATAGGATTAAGGTACATAACTTTCCTGTCTCTAAGATGGGAGGTTATGACACTCAAAAGGGTGTTATGACACTAAGCACTATTCCTGTTTATGTATATGAATCCTCTTTTATGATACATGTATTTCACTTACGGTGTGTTTCCTGTGTGATTTCTGGAAACAGTTCTATTTTTAGGTATGCTACTTAAAATGTTATACTGATGGCACATCTGAGCATTGTTAAAAACCCCTCAAAGTGCTTTAATAAGAATGTTTTTGAAGCATTTTTTCCAGCTTAGTGGCAGCTAGAAATATCTACAATAAGCTATTAAGAAGCTAGTCACACTTCTTAAAAATTGATACTAAGCTGTTCATAACACATTCTGAACAAAATAGCATTTTTTATTTGTTCATTATAGAATGTGCCTTAAGGAGAATGGATTTTATTGCAGTAAATTGCAATAGTTATGCATGCAACAAATACATGACAAAACAAGAAAATGGAAGAACCTTAAAGACCTGTATACCACAGAGTGTGAACTACTGTTCGTATAATGTGACTAGTTGTCCACATGAAAATCTGAGTAGGAATCTGTACTTACAAATGTTTTGACTGTGTAGTACTCTTAAGAAAGAAGTGGAAGTACGGAGTACAAGAAAATGAATATTTTGACATGCATTTCATAGTTACCTTTTACAGTTGTCTTCCAATTCTTTCCTCACTGATGCTTTTTATCAGTAGTAACGCAGCCCTGACTGCTCAGTCCTGACATGCTTCTGAACACGAAGGTGCATGTCTATGAAGGGTGGATATACAAAGCAAGATGAAGCAGCTTTTTCTGCATGTATCAGTGTCATTGTGGTGGTGATATGACACCATTGTGTGCTGCAAGTACTGTGAAGTTTTTCAAACTGAAATTCAGTATATCAAGGTGCTGTATTGAATTGAAACAGCAGATGCTGCTGCCCCAATAGCTTTTCTAGTGGACAATAACCTGTGTATGTTCACGTGCTCTTCTGTTTCTTTGGGCTGGCTGGCCTCTTGCACTGCCTCTTTCTCCAGCCTCAAGCCCAGAATTTCTTCCAGTCATGCTGTTGTGAAAGCAGATGATTGCTCAGCCTACCCATACTCATCACATACATCTCCTCATCTGACATTATGGACGTTTAGTAATAGTGACTTACTGTTTGCTTATGCATGGGCATAGGGTTATAACACAAAGGCTTCACAAATGCCCTTCCTACATCTTATATCTTAGCCAGCACAGGAGCATTAAGTTGGCCATGTTAATTCTGTGAACTGTAGAGACCTACTAACAGTAGGGAAGGACTTACTGCAGCAGTGCTCCCTGTGACACATTTGAACAAGACAACACTGGTGACTGTGATCCTGAAGGTGTTCTCAGAAAGTGGACAGCACTGTGCAGACTGCCCAAAGAACAAAGTTATTAGCTCATCCTTACAAGACATGAAACAGCACAAGAGGCACTGCTTGCTCTGTATGAGAATCCGTATTATTACCCTATTTGTTAACCTATTCCTTGCCATGCAATGGAGTGACCAGATGTAAAGCCCCCGGCAGTGTTGCTTTGCTTATTGCCCCAGGCTCTGAAGGTCTAGAGACCCTAGAAGGTCTAGGCCCTAACCTCTGAAGATTTAGATCTCATTACAGGCAGGCACCGAAGTCTAGTAAGTCTTTCAAAAGCTTATAATGTGGAAAGTTGTCTTTTCATTGAGGCCATCGGCAAGTGGTAGGACTTCTCTTCATTTGTCTTCCCAGGCTCGGAGTTTATGTTTTGCTTTGACAAAGCATTTACTGCGATATTTGGTTCCTTTCAATTGCAGCATCAGTTTAGACCTCGAGCAGGTAGTGACAGCCACTCGCACCATGCTGCATCTTGTGGGACATGGTGCAGCAGCCATCCTGCTGTTTCTCTGCTCTAATAAATGAGGAACCTGTGGGTAAATTACAGCTTGTGGTGCATGATCACGGACATTGGAAGTGGCTGCACCGCAGTTGTCTTAGCAACAGCCACATCCCACAAGCTCTACAGAACAGCTTCTTAACTCACAAGCGTATAAAGAGACATTGATGCTTTGTATCCATGTGGAGAAATACATGCACATTGTATTAAGTGTTGTCCTCCACATTAGAAATAATTTATAGGAAAAGCCTGTGATAAATATGCATTTTCTGTTTTACATGACTGACTTGCATTCTTTTGTGCACTATGGGACACTGTAATTGAGAGGACATGCGCACAGTAAATGTGCAAAAAGCAAAATGCCTTCATATTGTTCTGTCTGAACAAGGACATTCTCTGTACATCTGAAAAAAAAAAAACCTTTTCAGAAACCTGATGAAGTGCAATGGGGGGTTTCAGAAGATTTTCAGTTATGATTGGCTTCATCTGTAGACAGTTTTTATGAAGGAAAGACTCCCCTAACTGTTGCTGGCTTTGAATCAGAGCTTTGTGTTTAAAATAAGCTTTTAGGTTCTGTTTCCTGTGAGTGAGACCCATTGAAATGAAATAATTGATTTAAGCACCAAAACTGGAATTATACAACTCTTTTTCTAATGCATGTTTTTAAATACATGATTGTATGAGGCAGGCAGTATGAATTGGGCTTGGGGGCTGTGTGACTCTCTCTGATACAGCATTATGATAGAGCAATGTCTGTTTGCTGTGCTTTTATTCTGTGCTGAAAGGAAAGTGATTACCATGATTGGATAATTTTCAAAGATTTTACTGGGCATTATTAGTCTTAGTGCTCTAATAAACATATAATTAAACAATGCCTCTATTATTGGATCCTAGTCTGCTTTATACACAGTGGATTTACAGCATGTCAGTAAATGTTGAAACTGTGATGTGGTAATTAAGATTTACATAAACCTTCTCGGGGAAATGGATGAGATTTTACAGTGTGAATTGGCTGAAGAGTTGCAGTGGTGGGAAAATATGTCGATGTGAGAAGGGAACATGGGCTAGTTCAGGCCTTTGTCCAGACTATCTAGTTGGGGGTAAGATTTCAGCCTTAAATATAGCACAGTCTGCAGTTCGAGGGAGTGGAAGTCCTTCCTGAAGTCTAGGTCAGTGCTCACAGACATAAGCCAAGGCAAATGAACATCTAATCTGCAATCTAGGAGATAACCTTGAAGCAGGAGAACCTGCTTGGGAGCTGTCTTCCTGTACTGCAGTCACAGCTCTGTGCAGTCTGACATGCCCTGAATTCCCAAATGCATCCCACCAAAAGGCTTGAGCTGAGATGTTCGAACCTGACACTGTGTCAAAAGCACAGTATTCTTCATTAGAACCAGTGAGCCATTTTCAAGAAAAAAAGACACTAAAAGATATTAAATAGTCAAACTGCAATTTAGATACCATATTTTGTGAGTGTTTTGTGAAACTTGGTCACAAAAAATGCAGCTCTTGACAGACTTAATATGCCCAGGTCAGACTTAATATGCCCAGCTCAGAGTTTAGTTAGCTGGGGAACACAGCTAAGCAGTACACTGAGCACATGTGCAGCGCTGTTCCAGTTAGGGTGGGCATGGCCTAAGTTGCTTCTGAAAACATTGGAAAAGTGGTCTCAGCAATGCAAAATCCTAGACAAAGAGAATCTTTATCACCTTATCATTTACAGTAGGTTGTAGTGGTGGGTACATGTTGAGCCTACACCAGGAATGGCTGAACTCTAACATGCTCTGAGGTGAGTAGGATTCAAAGGTGCCACATTTGTTCCCACAGTGGACAACCTTAACAAGGTTGAAGGACACTGACTAAAGATGGAATTAGGATAGAAAAAAGCTTTTAGTTACATGTTTCCAGCCATAACACTGACTGCAAGCAGCGGCACAACGCATGTGCTCACCAAACCAGATAGAGCAACTGATGCAATCTTTCTTTGCTCGCGTCGCTGTGCACATTCTGTACTTTTTTTTTTTAAACTTAGTTTTTGTGGAGAAAAGACTTATACAGATGCACTCTGTCTGTGTTTTCCTGTCTCTAGTAATTTTTGAACCTAGTGGCCAGTTCCAAGTCAATGGAACAAAAGAGGTCTCGGCTATAATTACACTATTACCAGCATCATGGACATGGGTGACTGAGTAAAAAAAAACTCTGTAAATGCCCACTCCAAGGGAATGTGGTAGGGTGAGCTCCCAGGCTGGATACTGTGCAAGAATTTGCAAGACAAAGACAGAAAAAATGCCCCAGCTGTTGGCAGAGCTTCTGCCTGGGCTCACTTCTTCAGTCAACTGTGACATACAAATCTGGAGGAAAACAGGGTTTCATTAATCCTGGTGCTTGACTTATACAACCTTATGCAACCTGCTCCTTATACAACCACGGTTATCTCAGGCCAGACTGGATGGCCTCCTACTGAGAGCATGTAATAGGATCACCTGTTCTCTATTCTAGAGAGTGATACTGCTTTAATTATCAGATTATCTTTTTTTTTTTTTTCTTTTTAAATTTATTTTGTTTATTTTTTATAAGAGAGAACGACTAAATTTTTTGAGTTTACTTACAACCAAACAATATCCAGATGGATATCATTCCCAGTATACAAATTCTTGGCTATGCTGACTCATTGATTTCTTGGTGGTGTTTAGGTGAGTGAGCTGATAAGTATGTCAGGTTTTCCAGAATCAAAGATCTAAAATTAGATTTTGCATTGATGCCTGCTAATTACTGCATACATTTTAGTAATTTTCCTTTGGTTAGTAGATAGGTATGCTCTTGTTTCTGAAGTCTGCCTCTTGCTGATGGCCTGTTCATAATTGAACATGTGAAAGAGAAATGGGACAGGTGGGAGGAAAATGAGAGTTAGAGTAAATATTAACGAAAATTAGACACCACTTACATTCATGTAATTGTCATTTCTGAATTGTGCTGCCGTAACATCTACCCAACTAACTAAGCTTTTTCCTAAGGTAATTTGCATCCCCCCTCAGACATTAACATCAGCATTATAAGATAATTTAACTCTTATTTTTGTCAAATTAAGATACTTTTAAAAATATAGGTTGTTCTTTGCAAAGCCCATAGAACAGATTATATAATTATTATGTTGTACTAAAAGTGTGAGTTTTATACTAATTATATGACAGATTTAGTCCCTGGAATTTTGCCATAGCTCATTCTATAATACTGCTCTCCTGGGAACTGAATGATTTGGCACCTGATTGCACTAATTACTGTTGAACTTTAGAACCTTTAATGCAGAGAAAATTCAAATATTTAACATGCACTGGTATTTGCAGGGTGAGAAGATGGAATTTACACAAAAGTATGATATCCAATTTATTTCTGCAATACTGCCAATAACTTGGAGTTAACTCTTAGTAACATTTAGTACAGTAGCAAATGTAAAAAGTTGTCAGGATAATGTCATGATTATCAACAATAATACGTTGGCCCTAGGTGAGATTTTCTGCTCATGTTCATCTTTTGTGCAGCTTTATATGGGAGGGAAAGAAGAAGCAATCAACTCGTGAATGACTTTATAAATATCCAATACACGTGCTGACCTATTTAAAGGATTGCAAAAGCAATATTATTGTAATGTCTAAATATAGGCAAAACTTTCTGTCCTTATCAATAGTGTATTTATTTTCTACTCCGTAGTTTCTAACGAGAATGAAAGAAAAGCCTCTGCCATTTAACAGCATGCAAAACTATGTACATCTTTGAACTTACTAATCAGTGTGGTATTTTCAAGCATACAGCATTTATGTAGAAAACATTTTAGATGTCTTTGTACTAAGTCATTTTGTATTCAGCTGCCATCTGCTGTTACACATTTACCTTTTGATGTGTGGCTGGGAAGTGTTATTTTGCTTTATGAGCTTCATCTGTGAGAGTATTCTGTTAAGTGACTGAAGCGGACACTTGCTATCAGAAAAAGAACCAAAGAGGAATTCAAGTTCTTCGATCAGAAGCAGAGAGAATGATGTCTCCGTGTATCTGATTTGTAACTGGTGTTTAAGTGAAGTTTCTCAGCCCCATTATTCTTCCCAACACATCACTGAAATTGCTTTTTTACTCTCCCTTCCGAATGTTACTTAGTGGTCCAGATCCCTTAATTCTCACTGAAAACAGTCTAAATACTTTTGTCTATTGTGAGTACATCTTTGAATATTAATTGTCTCCCTAGCACACATAAATGCCACATTCCATGTATTTTGAGTTCTTTGTGAAGGCTTCAAGTATGTTACCAGGGATGATTTGTATCTTAATGGATTCTGGTTTAATCATCTGGATTAGCTATCTACAGGAGGCACGAATACTGTGCTTTTTTCCAAACTTTACTTCTGTTTGTACTTGGCATTGCCCTTGTCTCATTAAATCACTGGAATGGTCCTAGATCATATCTGTGCATTGCATGAATAATTTCAATAGGTCATAATTTTCTGACAAAGCAGCCTGTGTAATTTGTGAAGATTTGCCTGCCACATAAACCCCAAACTGTCTTTTCCCAGAACTGCTAGCCTCAGCTCTACCTCTAGGTAAACCCATGAAAATTTGATTTTTTTTTTTTCCTCATAAAAAATCATTTGGTATTTATACTAGCATCGTTGCTTCAAAAATATCTACCAGCTTGAAGCGAAGTTGGGTATTCAGCTAATTTAGCATATGTAAAAGCTGATTCTTTCTAGTGATCCAGGTCTTTCAGATGACCACTTCATTGAAAAGTTTGCTGATTGCTAGAAATGCAGAGAGCGGGCTCCTAAATCAGCTCATTGCTACCATTCTGCAGTGTCTTTGCAATGGTTACGTGACCACTGCTTGACCAGTCCAGTGTTGTCTGCTGGCACTGTGGGGTTGCTGGGAGTGGTTAACCTTGCAGAACCTCAGTTCCCTGCTTCCAAGTGGGGGTGATGGCTCATGGAGGTGGAGGTTGTGAGGAACTCTCTCCGTGTGCTGCAGTGATGAGGACCAGATAAGAAGGGAACTTCTTTCAGCCAAAATTCAAGAAAATTATTGTCTTTTATCCACATGTGAAGATGTGTATCTCAGTTACTGATGCCTTCTGCCTCCCTGAACAAGCAACGGTGGCAAGTGCAATTAAAACTGGGTGCTGGGTGCCATCAGTTTAACACTCACATATCTGAGAGAAAACCTCCCACAGACCTTGTGCAGGTGACACATGGGGCTGGACAGCATTTAGGTTCTGAGTACAGCAAAATAAGATATAATATTGAAGAAAAGTCTTTTACCCAGACATGTGCTGAGTAAGTCTTTATTGCAACATTCCAAATACATTTAAGTAATTGCTAATGCAGCGTACATGCTGCTGACATAAAGTGTAGATTCTGGAATAAATCTCCAAAAGTCAACAAAAAATTGATGAGATTTAATGAATGAGCTGTGCCAGGCACATACTGTAACACTGTTTGCCTACTGTGCACATATAGATCTATCCTAATCATTTCTTCACCAAAAATATTCATAACTATGCTCTTCCCACATTACAAATAAGAGTATGCATTCATATAAAAACTAAGGAAATCAGGCATGAAAAGTCCTTCAGCTGCCAAGGACAAATTTATTTTTAAAGGAACTCTGTAAGAATATTTGTGCTGCTTCAAAACAGACAAAAAATTAGCCAAGCAGCTAATCAAACAGTGCCCTGTGCTCTGGGGCACCCAATGCAGACACACCCAGCCCCGTGCTGGTGAACGTTTTTGGTCAGCCAGGTGCTGGGGTTCGACGGGAGCCATGAGGCACTTACACTCTCACCTCTGTTACTGCCACTGCTCTTTTTACTGTTGTTTAATCTTGAATTTCTGCAGGAATTCTTTTCCTAGCACTAATGATCTGGAGAAAAAGTACAACATCTTAGGTAATTTTTATCAATCTAGGTTTCAAATTAGGCATTTAAGCATGTTAACTTCGTATTACAGCCTTCCTGCTCTCTCCTTCCTGACAAACCCGAGGGTCTGCCCATGGTTGCACATGCACTTGATGTTCTGTCACATTGCTCTTCTTTGACTTCCCCAAGCTAGGCTAATTGGATGGCTCTGAAGAATATGGGGAGTATTTTGGCTTTTGAAAATGTTCTCCTTTTCAGGCTGCTTTCCAACCTTTTCTCCCCTGCTTAATGACCCATTCAAAAAACTTCCAATGAAATTCTTAGTCTAGATTTACATAAGATCATTAGAGTATTTCAACTCCTTTACTTTAAAATATTCATGGCAGTCTCACATTGCTGGCTTCACAGAACCAATTTCAGGCAAAACTCCCGTCAGCTTCACTGAATAAGGACGGCAGGGTAGGGCTCTAATTGTCAAAAGCTCAAAGCTTCAGCTTTGGTAGCTGTATTCCGTGTCAAGTACCAATTCAGCTCTTCGTTGTGCGTCCTGCGCTCTGTGGAGTTGGGGAGAGGCAGGTGAGATGCTTTTTATTGTCCCCAGTCTTTGAAAGCAAATTGCAAGAACTTGCTGACTAAAATCTCAACCCATGAAGGCTTTTCTGTATATCATGTGTGCATAAAGCTTCACTGGATTTGCAGCTTTAAAAGTAAAGCCTGTGCATCATTATATTAAAAATTCTGTGCAGATTTATAGCTTACTGGTCTATTGTAATATTTGTTCTGGACAGTTTTAGAATAGCAAGAGATGCTGTCTTATGAAAGGGTGGCTTTATTTGCCCACATAAATTGTAGGAAATTTCTATATATGAGTTGCCTCTTAGCTTAAGCAGGGAAGTTCTTTGCAGACTCCCTAAACAGTTTCTAGGAGAAGCAGCAGTGGGGACATCATCTCAGTCCGCAGACAGACAGGGAGAGGGCCAAGCTCAAGGCCCAGGGTTGGAAAGCTCACTCGAGGGTCACAGCAGCAGAGCAGGAAAAGAAGAATGTGAATTCTTGCTTTTGCTAAAAAAAAAAAAAAAAAACAAACAAAAAAAACCAACTTTGCGTTGACCTACTGTGCTGTACATTTACAGTGACTGCAGCAGCAGCCTGTAGGAGTAAGAATGCTATGGGCATCCCTGTGGTATAGTGCTGACAGCGCTGGCCCTCGTTCTTGAGGCATATGTCAGCTGAGCACAGTACAGTGCCTCCAATTCCCTCCTTACACTTTAACCACTTCCAGTGTTTGTGCCCAGTGAGTCCAGATCCAGAAATATTTTGCTCAGTGTTGTACAATAATCCCTACTCCACCATCCCTGGCTTAATGAACAGCCCAAGATGCAAAGCAACGTCTCCAGAGGACACTATGATGCAAAATGTTCCCCCATCTTAAAAATTTATTACCAAAGCAACTGTGCTTGGATATTTTTTAAAATGGAAATAAATAATTTAAGACTGTTTAAAATATATGAATGTAACTTTAAATTAATTGTTTTTGTGTGTGTCCGTGTGCACATTGCTTAGCAAATAAAAATGCCTCTGGGGTTTTGCTTTGTTTGTTTTGCTGTTGTTCCCCTTTTCCTTGCCATTTTTTTCTCTTAACAGAAGCAATTTTTAAAAAGACTTTTAATAACATTTCCATAAAATTGAAGCATGCCCTTTGTCCTCCCTCCAAACCTATGCATTTATGCATTTCAAAGCAGACACTCATTGTTAGCTCTGCCAAGGGGGGACCAAGGGCAGATAGGAGAGAGATCTCAGTGACCACCTGAGACAGAGGGAAGGACGTTAAATGAGGGCAAACACATCCACCCCTGCTGACTGTGGCCCTCGCTATCTCCTGGGGTGACAGTGGAGCCCCTGTGCAGGCCGTGCTCATGCTGGTGTCAGCTGGAGGGAGGAGAGGGCAGGTAGCTGCTGTGTTGGGCAGGGATGGGCCGTGGCCAAAATGATTTCTGAGAGCTGCATTTATGAATGAGCAACTGGCTGCAGAATAGGCAGATTTGGAAGTTGGTACAATTTTATTTCTGTACAGTGTCTGCAGATTTTTCTAGGGAAATGAACTGCGTATGTTGCACTATTTGATAAAAGACGTTTTAATGTCAGTGTTAAAGGGTGATACGTTAAGAGGAGATCAGTCAGTCAGAAACTCAGCTGCTTAAGTCTCTTCCTGTCTATTTTTCTAATGATGTGTATATTCAGACCTAACTTGCATACCAAGATCCATTAAAAGTGACTGCATGTTGTATTTCTGGTTACTAATGACAGTCTCAGTTGGAGTATCAATTAGTGACTCCTTCCCAAGCTTACAAAGAACCACCTGAAAAAGTAAGTGATACTGTCTACTGCTAGAGAGATTACCTGCTGAATTGTTAGTCCTGTAAGAAGTAAATGGTTTTTCCTCGTTGTAGCATGTTATATCCAGTGCAGGCCAGTTCTATAAGCTTTGTTGCCCAGGTTTTAATTTTTTTTTTTTTTTGTGTCAGAATATTTAGGCTCTGAGGAAACATCTGGTGGCTACGTACTGGGTTGAGGAAAGACCTTATGTCTGATACAGATCTGTGGCTTAGATGTGGCTCTTCAAGCTTCCATGCCTAAGTCATCACTTCATTGACTTCTAAATACGCTTCTTTCTAATTCATCCACTACAGCTGTTTCCTGTTTGGGGAAATAACTAAATATCAGTTGAATCACAAAGCACATGGCTGACTGGAATGGGCAAAATTGAGGCTGAAACTCTTGTTGTGTTTAACTTGGTACAAGGACAGGATCTTAGGTCTCCTATAGCCAAAGTGAATGTCACACCTGGCAGGCCACAGAGTCTTCTGATTCCTCTCTCCTCCTAAAATTATCATTTGGGGTGGAACAAAAGGCTTTTTCTCAGTGTTTTTCTGTTAGAAGTGAAAATAACAGTTTATCTGCTCCAGTTCTAGCTCCTGTATTCAGAGAAATTCAAAAAACTTGGCTTTAAACTTTTATCTTCCCTGAAAGTATGAGGAAGGCTAGCTTTACATCTTAATTTGCTTCCCAGATCATTAAGGATTTAGGTGTTTTAATGTTTAGTGTACTTCTGTTTCTGTTCTCGGTGACGGTGAGCCCTGGCAGGAGCAGGCTGGCGCTGAGGCCTGTCAGGGCAGGGTCTGGGCCTGGTGGGCTGCAGGTCACAGAGGCCGACTGGCAGCACGGGGTGGCACGAATGTGGAGCACATGGCTCGATTTTGGTGTGGTCCTTGGAAATCTTGAGTATAATTCTATCTGTAGTTCCTCTCAACAACTTGTTTTTCTGTGTGAATGAAGAGCAGCAGGACAGAGCTACGGTTTTATACTTTTGATAAATTGCTCTAACTGTTCTTCCTCTTTTTGGATTAAACGGTGAGATTGCAATGAATTGAGCTGCCCTGCAAGAGAGCCCCGTACTGAGAAGTATCTGTTTCATTTTATCCCTGCTATGTACAAACATGGTTATTTTAATATGACCTTAAACTTATTTTTCTATCTGCTTTGTGTTTGGACTCATTCCTCATCATGGTTTTGAGGACATCATTCAGGAACCTCCATATTTTGCAACTCACAACAATTTTTGGAAACCAAGTAGAAAATGTAGGTTATGAAACTGCTCAAATTGTAGTCACCACCAAGAATTTTATTGATTTGCCTATATTTGACAGTGATCGTGGCTCTGCTTCTACAGTTAATTAAAGGTAACGATTAGGGCCTTAGAAATTAGTTCCAGTCAGTTATGAAGTGCTTTTATTTGACTGCATATTCTTGATAGTATCTGATGAAAAAGGTTATTGGATCAGTTGAGTTCAAGGGTCACAAGAAATGAAAATGTAGAAGAGGTGTTTCTGATGCTATCTGAATATATTCTGGCATTTCTATGAAAGCCAAAATGAGTTTATCTATAGATCACTAGGTAGGAAATGACAAACTGTCAATCACATGACTTGATTAATGCTGGGAAAATGTTCTTCTGTTGCTTTTCACGCAAGGTCTGACATGTTACTGATTTATTTAGCATCTTGATATTAGCAAATACTTAAGTAGTCTAAAATGCAAACACAGAATACAAAGGTTTGTGTAGAGGACTGGCAAACATTTTTGACCAGCACAGCATGCCTCAATGACATTTCACATCTGGAATGAAACCATATAGTAGGACTTCTTGTGTGTGTGTGTGTGTGTGTGTTTTAAATAAATAAATCTTTCAGAACAATTACTTTCTAGTATCCAATGAGAAGGAAGATTGGCTTGTAAAGCTAGTGACCTTGTACAATGTTCCCTTCGCTCTTCACAACCAGTTCTTCTATCAAACCGCTTACAAAGATTGTGATACAAAGATTGATGTATTGATGACATATATTTGGCATTATTTGGTAACTTACACATTTTAACTTTAGAAGTTACAGCTATTTACAGCACTTAAACAGTAAGCTATTAGAAGAGAAACATCCATCTGGGAGCATAGTGAGGAAAACAAAGTGATGTATTTAAAACATTATTTAATATGAATTAATTCTAAGCCAAGTGTGACAAACGACAATTGCCAGCATTTCATCCTCTTGTAGCACTGACTTGTAGACTATAATCACATCTGTTGTATTAGTATTTGTAATAACTATGCTTGTGATAAATGATCACATCAAATTTTAATAGTTTTCCTAATGTTCACAAAAATGATTGCGTAATGAGGTTACCTTCTCTTAAATTTAGTATGCAAAAAATGTTGCATGTAGTATACTGACAGAAGTCAGAACAACTTCCACAACTACTTTGCAACGGAGTAGTGAAATAGCAAGCAGGGGAAACAAAGCTTCCCAGAAAAATCTCCGTTCTGAAAGAGATAGGGGCTGTAAGCATGATGTATTCTAGTGTGTGCCAGAGGTGGTAGCCCATTCATAAGCTTATACTACAAGTCATTTTACATAGTATATATCAAAAGCAAAGTAAAAACCATAACACAACCAAATCAGGAGAGTAAGAATAGAAATCAAGATTCCTGATCTGTATACTCAAATTACTGCCCCTTACACTGTCAGAAGCATTTTTGCATTACATGTACTGTTTCTACGATTAATGTTTCCAGTTTCATTTAATGAAATCATACCTAACATATACTACAAGGCCATAGTATCTGCAAGAAGTTATTTGACTCTCTTAAGTCATTTCACATATCTTTAACATTAGCAAAAGTAGCAAGAGATTCTTTCCCTACAAAGCCAGGCTTTACCCACACCGAGCACAGAGGTAGGGATTGCACAAAATACATCAAAGCATAATGGCTTAAGAGATGCCACTGTCACCAAATGCTGTCCAGTCTCACTTTCATGTTCATTGTACTTCCAAATAATATAGGATTCATCTTTTTCTGTATGTAGTCTGATTTGTCTGTAATGTACAGAATTTACAACCATATTCCCCAAGTCTTTCAAATTTAATTTTTGGGGGGCAATTTAAGCCCTTGTCAGAGAGGCTCTGATGATCTGAAAAAAGGCCCATTTTGAGTCTTATAATCAGGCTGTGATCAGGCTATAACCAGGGTGAGTACTTACTTATCTAGCACATTTCCCTAACTACCAGGGCAGGCCACTTCAGAGGATTTTGTATTACCCTCAGTGCAGAGAAAATGAACAAGGATAACTGTGCATACTCTTTGGACCACATTCTGATCTCTGTTACAGCAGTTGGTATCTGCTTACGTACACTGGCCTAAAAGAGATCGCAATCTGGAGGCTATGCAATATTAGGAAAAACTGAATTATCCAGTAATTTGGGGTCCTACTGTCTTTGTCACAAGGAATCTATACAAATGGTGTGTATAGCCTAGCATTTCAGTGGTGTGTTATTTAGGAGCTCTTGTAATGCCATAACAAAGTATAAGAGCAAAGATCAATAGCTGATGCTTGAACCGAGGTGTGCCTGCTTTGTAATCCTGAATACTTGCTTCTGTATGGTTTTATATGCAGAAAAGTCAGTGAAACTAGCACTTGGGTAGAAAAAGAAATGCTCAGTTAGAAAAAGAGATCATTCTGCGTTTCCTGGGTTTCTGAAGCATGCTGTAAAATGCTGTGAAAGAGTCAATGTTACATCTTTCTGTTGTAGCTCAAATATAAAAATACTGCATAAAAGATAGGATTATTCTTGACATTGAGTCTGCAAACATATACCTAGTTCAAGACATTAAAATGGTATGACACCTGCATTAAAGAAAGACTAATTTAATGGCTACATTAATGCAAGGAGGCATCCTGCAATGAACAAAGGACCACACAGCAGGATATTTATGGTAGCAAATACTAGTTTGTGCCTATTAGCTGCTGTGTAGAGGCTCGTTGATAGTAACAGGCATGCCATTTCCATGGGCTGTGGGTTTGCCATTCATCCTTTGTTCAGAGATACTGAAATGCATTGCATTAAATCTGTGCCCTGGCAATTGAGCAAATTAAGCAGGCGTGTCATTTATCAAGCTGCTGATTAAATCCATTCTGCTCTAATACATTAGGGGACAAAAGACCCCTCGGTCTTACTTTAAATATTGATTTGCGAGTGTGTGCATACACATACAAATTGCAGAGCATGGCTTTCACATATATGTATGTAATATGTTGTAGGAAATTGCATAGCCCAGTGGTAAGTTTGTTTATTTCTCTGAGGCCCCACTCATCTCTTAAGGACCTATTTCAGCTTTCCAAACCACTGAACTGTTCTAACTAACCAACCATATTTAAACTGACATGGCAGATGATAAAATTTCCTCCTTTTTGCAGCCCCAAACACAGCTCAGATCTGTGGAAGCAACTTCTTTATGTGTTTTAGAAACTATGAAAAAACACCAATGCTTAGCATACGGCAGGTTAGCAATGGGGTGTCTTCTGGGTGATCTCTTTGGGTTGCCCACATAGAGCCTGGTAGAAGACAGGCTCTGGCCAGTCTTGCTCTTTCAGCTCAGCTCCAAACTGGTACATAGGGGGCCAAAACAGCAGGCCTCTCAGCAGCCCCGTGCATCAGCAAGCAGCCTGGTTGAAATCTTCATTGGCTTACTGGTGTGTGCATCCCTGTGGCAGGGCTTGCCATGGAGGAGAGCAGCATCCTATTGCTTCCATCTGAAGAAGCACAGTGATGCCAGAAGTCCTAGAATCAAACTCTGCTGCATTACCTGTCAGCCAGCTTCATATTTAAAATTTCATGTCTTGCCTGTCAAGCAACTTGCTGAAGTCCCAGGGAGAGTGACCGTTCACATGGTGAGCCCCTGTCCTGAGCTCCCACTGCGGGAGGGAGCAGGGAGCTGCCTTGTGCTGCCAGGTTCCCTGCAGCGTTTGGGCTGGGAGATCTACAGGTGAGCTAATTATTTTGGTGACAGTTGGGAGTGCCGGCACTCTGCCAGGTGGCACCGGCTCTGTTTTCTTTGGGAAGAGATGTGAAATGATTGATCAGCACTGAAAGCATTTGCATATGCTGCAGAATTGCTCGTTACTTAGTTCCGTATCTCACATTTTTGGGAGTGCAGTCCTCTTAATTGATCTACCTCATGCTTGTTTATACATGAAGCCAGAGTACGCAAACAAAATACTTAATACTTCTGCTATGGCATCCTCCACAGATGGCTGAGGGAGGTTTGTGGTGCGCAAGCATTAGGACTAAAATCAAGAAAACATGCTATCAGCAGCGTAGTCAGTCATTCAAGAAGGATTTTATATAATTGACTATCTTGCTAGTTGTCTGATCTTCTGAGATTTTCTCAGTGCCCTAAGCTTGAGCTGACCTCAGGTCTTCAATTTGGAAATGCAAGGAAATGGGCTGTGGTGGGAGCAAAGGGTCATATGTGCTTATATGAGTAACTTCCAACAAGGAGAGCAAAAGGCAAATTTCTCTAACACCAGCACTATCCCTTTACCAGCAACAGTACCATTTGTTCAACAAAATATATAGTGATTACTGGTTTTAAAAAATAATAATCACTTTTCAGAATAGTCCTTTCCCATTCCTCAGCTCATTTTTGAAAACTGTTGGGTCATTTATTTTGAAATATTAATAAATAAATAAATAATCCATCCAAACAGATATTCCTTGAATGGAAAAATTTAAATGTGCTCCAAGTTTAGCAGCTGAAGTACAGGATCTTACAGGTCACTGCTGGTAACTGCACACATTCACATTGCATGGTTCACATCTCCAGTTATTCCTCAGTTTCAAGGAAGACCAGGTGCCAAAAATTCTCTTCATGCAAAGTCATTTGGTTATCAGAAGTAATCTGGTTCAAGATGGAGAATTTGGGAACCTGGTTGACTTACCTACCCATATGATTCAAGAAAATTTGTCTCTATGTAATCAGAAAGTAATTTAAAAAGAAAAAAGGAAGAAAAGATAGCTTTGTGCTAGTAGTGTAAGACTTGGATTACGGAGTTCTTCGTACCATTTTTGCTTTTCCCACAGATTTTCTGTATAAAATGACCAAATGACTGAGTATTGCTTCCTTCATTGGTAACATGGGGACACTCACGATGTTTGGATGCTCTACTCGTATTTGCAAAGCACTTTGAGACTCTCAGATTGAAAGTCCTGTTAGCGCATAGTACCAGTATTAATTATTAAATCGTAATTGGGCTCTGTGGATATCTCACAGCTGGCACCTGCAAACCCAGAGATTTTGGATGAACAGTCCCTCAAATGAAGCTTGTTGGACCGAACAGGAAGTTTGAAAGTTGATTATTCGGCAAGGGTGAGCTTTGGAGATACAGTCATGGAATGAGAACAGATTTTGGCTCAGTGGATTTAGAGTGAAACTTTCAAACATTTCTGTAGGTTTGGGATATCTCTGTGTAACTGGGGTAAATGCACATGGACCCCCCAACCATGCTGACGTGAGAGACAGTTTTCTTTGTGTTAGTACAGTTCTTCCCCAAGCTAAGCTGTTCTAACAGGTATGTTTGTAACCATCCATGAGGATGAATCTTTACAATCTGTGTTCCTTTCAACCTAAATGATCTTAGATTCATAAAGCATTTTTGAAAAGCTGTCTTTAAAAAAAAATAAAAAAATCTGGTGGATAAGTATTAATGTTATTCCACTCTCGAGAATGGGAACATGCATAGCAATATGTGGGGAAATCTGTGTTTGAATATTGTGTTCTTCTTGTATTAGGTAATGGTGTCTAGGAAGTTGGATAAGGAATAAACTTATGCCACATAAATATATTTTAAAAGGCAGGTTTAATTTTGCATGTATAAGAATATATTTCAGTGTTTCATATGGCTTATGAGTTCTAATGCAATTGTTCAAAAAAACACCCACTGTCTTTTACAACTTTAATTTTTGTTTTCAGCTACATATTGCAGTAAACGAGAGTAATTGATGAGTTCCACTGGGTACCTTGTGCCTTAGGTTCTTCCTGTGCAAGCTGGAGAGAAATATTTACTTCACATATATTGCAGAAGCTTAATTCATTTATATTTGGAGGTTGCTTTCAGCTTTTCAGATAGAAAGGCAAATATTCATATTTCAAACTCATATTGAGGAACGTGCACTTTTAAAAATCTTTTTTCTCTGTAATGTGGATCTGTTGAAAACACTTTTCTCCTAAGCAGACTGACAGAAGCTAATGCATCTGCGCTATGGCAGCTCATCAGTGGGAGCTAAAGCTGATCCGTAACTCTTACGGTGAGAAGCAACATTGTGCATCTGTAGCACAGTGAGGATATTGAATAAATACTTTGTAGAGAGATATGAAATGGTAACCATTGCCTCTTAAAGTCAGCAGTAGTTTGTATTGCTAGCAATATTTTGCAGTTCAGTTTGGTCAAAGTACTAATGGACAGAAAGTTGAACATAATTGTGAAAGGAGCTGTCATGCAGATTTCTCCCCCTTTTTTTTTTTTTTTTATTGTTTTTGAAACTGCCCCCTGAGCAACTTTCTGACACCAGAGCTTTCTAACATCTTTAAATGTTGCTGACTGAGAAAACAAACAACACTGTCACATTTGGAAAGTCAAAGCAGAAAAGTGTCTCATTTGTAGAGCGATTCATTTCGATTTTCATCTTGCTGCTGTCACTGAGGATACATGAACAACAGCAGTTGGTATTATCAGGAGACCTAAGCAGACCTGTTTCGTTGGCTGACTTGACAGCTGTTCCGTGAAAGAGATTCATGCTCGCAAAATCAAAAAAGTATGAAGACCAGATTTTCTTTTTAACCCTTTTTTAGCTCACTGTGCCTTTTGTAAAAAAAAAAAAAAAAAAAAAAAAAAAAAAGAAAAAGAAAAAGAGAATGGTCACGTTGCTGTGGAAAGCAGTGGAAGAATTTATGCACATGCCATGTGTCCTGTGTAGCTCTGCCGTTTTTGTAGAGTCTCTGCCCTGGTGGAGACCAGCACAGTGGTCACTTGGAACAGTGAAAGCAGGGGTCTCTTTTCCCTGTTACCACAAACAGCATGTGGTGAGGAAGAGGTTTACATTGTTCTCCTCACTGCATCAGTCTGCATGTTGACCCCTTGATGCCAATGTTATTTATGCAGAAGAGTTCATCTCACTGTTCTTTAGGCAATGGAAACTTTAATATCCGCCTGCCTGATAGGAGCAGTAGCGGATGCACTGCACTACAATGCATTTGTGGCACCATTTCATTTAGCTCCTGCTGCAAAACTCTGCAAGTTTATCATACATTACTGTGAGGCGTTGTTGCTGTGAATTGTTATACTCAATGGGAAATAAAAGCCTGTGGAAATGAATCTCCATAAGAAAGTCAAAAATGATACAAAACTGTGCTCCATCACATGCACATACGCCTCACCAATTACCCCAGAAGGATGACAGATTTCAGTGAGTATTTAGTTAAGGCTCTGAAGTTTGGTACAGACTACATTGAAGATAAAATGTAAAAAACTGCAGTTTGTGAATGAAACTAGGGCAGTTCCTTCCAGTTAGCCTAGCCAGTGCTCCTCTGCATCTCTCAAAGGGCTTTGAAAGACAGTCTCCCTGTACTTGGAGGCTGTGGGGCCCTCAGTGCTGCCCGGCACCAGTGGGTAAGTTGCCTGCTTTTGGTCTACAGTCTCCTCATGATTGTTACGATCAGACCATTTTATATGAACCACCAGTTATCTGGGACTGGTGTCTTCAATTGTCTCTAAATCTAGTTTAAACAACTTTAAAGATACTGTGTTAAGGCTGTGATGTTTAAATTTAGAAAAACTCTGTGGGGATCACATGCAGAGGCTTTGTTGGCTCTCTGATTTTCATGCACTGCAATATGTGTTAACTGTGGCATTTGACTTTGCAGTCAGATATGGAAACTATTGTGAGTGTACTTTTTCTACCGCCACGAATGGGAGCACAGGCCATGCAGTGCAGGGATGAGCTCCACCTGTCTAGCATAGGAAAGCACAGAATAAATTTATGTGTTCAGTGCTACCACTAATAGCCATGGACAGGGCCACCTTTCCTAGCAAATGCTGCTTCCATTAGCACATGTTTACAGAACAAGTATATTAAATATGTAGTAAACACTTTTCCGGACAATACATGGCATATGCATATGCTTGTAGGCCCGCACAGATGATGCTTGTTTGAAATGATGCTCATCAGTCATGAATTCAGTGCTCCTGAGCCATTAAGGCTATGTTAAATACTGCCTCTTTGCACAGGACATTTTCTGTGTATTGTATAGCTATCCCCAGGCTGCATTCAAACAGAAGAGCTCGAGCTGGTTATGTATGTCCAATACAGGACATGGCTATGCCATATGTCCACTGCTATTGGAAGAAAAGAGAGGAAAGAAATGACCAAGGGCTCTTCTTTCAAATGGGGCGCTGATGTTTTCTCGCCAGCTCAGATATTGCATCTGAAGAGGGTTTTATTTTCAACACTGAAACCTGTTTTTGCAGCCAGCTGAAGGCCACAACCAGGAGTATTTTTTCTGTAGATGAGTACAAGCACAAGTCCTTGTCTTTTAGTGTTGATTACCAAGCAAGCACGCAATGCAAGTAGCTGCCTCTCATTACAAGCCTTGTCCTGAAAAGTGTTGCTGAGCACCTGAAACCTTTTGTTTATTAGGTTGTTTAGGACACGCAGTGGCTTTAAGCAGTGAATGGATGTGTTTGTGCTAGTGTCATCTTATTATCTGCAATGTGAGACCTAGCAATGAAATGTGAGATGCAGAAAGGGAGGGAGGCCAACCTGCTGCTTGCTTTCAGAAACCAGCCTCCTCAGAGGAAGCCTCAGTTTAGCTTGCCAGAGCTGCTGCTACCTACAGAAGTCATTCTCCTAACTTTTTTGATCATGTAAGCAGTCCGGTTGCTTTCAATGAAAATAATTGCCCACTTCAAGCTTAGCATGCGAGGAAGTACTTCATTAGATTCAGGCCGGCAGTCAGCCATTATCAGCTTCAATTACCAAGTGCTGTGCTTTTTTGTACAAGTTTAAGCACTCATCCCAGCATATTCAGCCCACAGGCTCTTGGGACAGCCTGCTTCTTGATACCTTAACTGACCAATTCCCCTAACATGTTTTTCACTACCTGGGTATTTCAGCAGAGGGAGAGGAACTTCTGGCTTTACTTGCACCACAGAACATTCTTAGTTTGTGAGAAGTGTGATGTTTTTATATTTTAAACACGTTTTTTGCCTTTAAGCATAAGTTGTTTTGCCTTTAAGCATAAATTTATTGGCAGGACCATTGGTTCTAAGTTCTCTGTAAAGAGGATGTGCATCCCTACACCCCACCCAGACCCAAGCCCAAGAATTGGTGCAGGCCTTGGCTTAACATGTTTGGTACAACAAGATGACTGCCTCACTGAGATTTTAATGTTTGGTAGCACTGGAGTCTCAACATTTTAAATAAGGCTGTCTCTTCTAATTCCTTTTTCATGAATGAATTATGATTTAATTAATTATGTGAATTTTATCCCATTTCCTCTTAAAAGGCGTCCTGCTGAGATTTTAACATGTGGTTACTGTGAAGTCTAGGTGTTTTAAATAAAGCCATCCTTTCCAACTCCTTACTTTTTCATGAATAAATTATGAACCAATTATGTTTTTAATATCCTTCCTGAAAACTAGTGTGCTGTCAATTGTGTAAATACCTTGTCATATGCTTATTCTGTTCTGAACAGATAGTTTGGTGCTGAGCCTCTGAATTTTTGTAACCTATTATAAAATTATAGAATGGTTATAGAATTATTATTCAAAAATCATATGGGTGGGGGTCTCTTTCCTTGAGAATATGACCTGAACAGTAAGAGCTTTCATATTATTTGATTTGTATCACATGAATTAAGATTTTAAATATTTTCTTTACCTCTTTTTTTTTAGTATTTGTTATATCACATATTGGCTACAAACATATGACATTTATCTTTTTTCCCCTAAAATGAATACATGCCTACAATTTTAGCTATCATATACTGTGTGAGTTGGTGAACATGAATATGTATCTATAAGCGTGGAGTGAAGGAGAAAAAAGGCTGCAAAATAAACAGCAGAAATTGAATAAAGTACTTCATTCGCATGTCTGTGAAATGCTAACCTTTAACCTCTAACTAACTTCTCCTCTGTATAACAACCTATGTAACACACAACAGCTGTAGGATCCACCACTTTCCTACAGCAAAAGAAAGCTGTTCTGTGAAACATTTGAATTAGAAAATGTATTCTCATCCTTTAGCGCTGTTTAAACACAATCAGTGTAAATATGGGCAATAGTCTCTGATTTAGTGGTGATGCAGATCTGCTCTGTATGAAGTAGAGAGTAACTGGTGTAAATATTTCTTGTTTTGCTCCTCTAGCACTTGGTTGTCATCAGGGAGAGCAATCAACTGGCAGTGACCTGCTGCCTAAGGAATGACATTCCTACCGTATTTCTTTTGATGGGTTTTTCAGAATGAAATGTTTTGACAGCAACGTCTGTAGGAGCAGGGATGCAACAGTAGGAGGGAAGGTAAAGTGTGGATGTAGTAGCAATAGCAGTGTTCCCCCACAGCCCCCCACAATTGTGTCGGGCTTGTGGACAGGTACACTCAGCCTGGATGTTCTGGAGGAGAGGATGAGCAAGGAAAGTGAGTTGTGCACAAGTGCTGTTGTTGAGTGGGAAGTGTTTGCTCTTGGTATTTGCAATTTCTATAAAGTTTTATCTTCTCAGGGATGGCAACTGCCGAACAGCAGTACTGGGCAGAAATTATATCTAGGCTAAATAATGGCACAGTTATCCAACAACAATCTTTTATCTTAGTCTTTGAAGGTGAACATAAGAATTTGCCTTCTGTGTTCTCAGAAAGTTGGAATCTCCTCCTTTTTGCAGAGCGTGGCAAGAGTGTAATGCAGTTAGATGGGGAGGGCAAGGCAGCTAAACAAATCAAGCCATAATTTCAGAAGGGTTGGTTCCTGAAGGTGAAGCCTGGGAGGCTGAGAGCCTGCAATGCACCTGCAGTGACATTGTTATTTCCCTTGTTTTCTGAGAGACTGCCTAGTAAATTCAAAAGCTGTAACATTAATTCTTGCTGATGGTTTCAACTACTCATATTCACACTTTCTGTACTGAACAGAAGGGTGGAAATAAAAAAATGAATTTATTCCTTAATACCTACATGCAGAAGTTCTGCTCTCAAGAGGTAGAAAAATTAGGTAGTTAACCTGATGGCAGGGGAGTGTATGCAGCTAACACATTATATGGCTTGTTGAGCCCATTACTATGTCAAGGAAAAGGAGTAAAGTCTTCAGTTGGGGACCGCTGATCTTTTGAGCATACAGAATTTGACATAAACCCATTTGCAGACTGATTTTCTAATACTTCGGGTCCTATAGAAAGCCTGTGTATTTTCAAAAAGTAGAAACAAAGCAATAAACTCTGCTAGCCACTTGTTTACTACATGTGAGTCTTCCCTGCATAGCCAGAAGATTGATACTTAATTGTTAATTGCTACAAATCTGTTTCCTTCAACTAATGCTAATAATTGAAGCGCATACTGAAGAGATGAGAATATCCTCTATTAGCCCCATCTGAAATTAAATAAAGTCACAACATACTCTGTGCTTTGTTATAACGAGTCTCCGTTCTAGGTGTTTATCTGCTGAAATGCAAGTTACCGTTAAAACTTGTAGGATAACAGGGCAATAAATAGAGAGCAGGTGGAAAAAGACATCCTGCGTCTGATGATTACATGTGTTACAGTAGCAGTTCAGAGTTTACTTTAATAATAGACAAGGCAGCAGCCTGCTGAGCAGATGTATGACGATACGTCCTTGACCATGCACAGAACATGCCTAAGCATCTCGCTGCGGTGCTGAGCGTCACACAAGGACAGTTGGCTGCTAAAAATAACCTAAGGGATAACAAACTAAAATATTAATATGTTATGGGATATGATGATGCCATGCACGCTGAACAGCACTGCCATGCAAATGATGAATTTCCAGAAGGAGAGGAGAGAATTAATTCTCATATTGCCACCTTGAAATGGCTTAAATATGCACAGAAGCTATTTTCGGTGACCAGACAATTGCATCCTGTATGGCTTTCTGAATGCGAACTGACAGGCTGCTAGAGGAAAGTGCAATGCAATCATTTTTGGGCTTGAGCCAGGCATATCAATCGAATCGTGGCTCCTCCATAGCAGCTCAGCAAAAGAAATGCAGAATGGACATGTCATTTTATATTGAACAGAAGGCTAAGAGTTTAATGACTGTTCTGGGACCTCAGGCAAGACTTCCATCAACATAGTTAGCCACTGTTGTTTTCAAAGGAGCCATGAAGTAAACACTAAAGCAATGAGAATTGACTGTGTCCCTTGGCCAGCAGGATGCCCACGCGTGCTGTTTGTTAAATACAGCAAATTTCTTTCTTTTATGACACTTCTGACATTTGTGAAAATTATAGTTCCTAGTTAAATTAATTTCAGGTGTTTAGAAGGTCTCCTACTTGTGCCAGTAGATCTCCTACATTATTGGTACTTGCATCTTCTATGCAAGCTTTGAAGTCAGAGGGGCATTGCTGCAATGTGATACAAAGTGTGAGGGAGCTCTTCCTTCGGCCTTGAGCACACGTACCAGAGAGCGTTGAGCTTGGCTAGTACTTTGGATTGCTTTTGTGCAAGGTTTTAACTGCCAAAACAAAGCAAGTAGAAGAAATTGATCAATATTATAATCGGTGTTGCGTTTGGAATTGCTCATTGAACAAGAGCTCTGGGTAACAAGGACTGCACTTCTGAAATGAAAAAGCTACCATCTGAAGATGGCTCCTGAGCTGTGCCAGGCACGTTCCTTTTAGGCAGACATAGAGGTGTTAACTTAGAACAAGAACAAATAAAACCTACACACGGGATTATTTTCATCCTTTTATATCTATATGTATATAGAGAGCGATACAGACGTATGTTTACTTGACAAATTAGCTATCCTTGAGCTAATTTCCTGTATGATAGCAATGATTCCTCTTCTAAGTAGATTTTACACTTTCTTTAACCAAATAACAAGCAGTACAAATGCTGAACATGAACAGCTGTACTGTTTTATTACTCTTTCACCATGAATGTGATGCTGTCTGCAAAAGAATACCTTGTGTAGAAGACTTAATTAACCAAAGAAATCAAGCAGGTAACTAGCTCCTTTGCTTCTGGCAAGGACTGCTTTGATGGATTTTCAGTAACTGAAGATCTGATCCTACTTTCTGTAATATGTCAGCTACATTGGAAGATTTACTTAAAAATTATGTTCAAATGGGAATTCCACTAAACAGTAGCCAAAAAATTGTTTGATTGAAGGAGAGAGTGGGGACAAACGTGTATGAGGAAGGAGGCTGTTGCAGTGTTGTGTGCTTCACCAGGTGGGCAGAGATCTTGTGTTTCTTAATGGAAATTGAATCTATTTGTTGCTTTTCATGATGTTCCCTCCCAGTTAAAGGCAATTAATTGCTGTTAGAGATGAGCTTCAGCAGTTCTAGACCTGAGTTTGCACTCAGGTCTATGCTGCTGGGGGTTTTCTCCTTTTGTGTATGTTGCCGATTTCTGAGGATTAACCAGATGTATACGATATGCAGCCTGTACTTAAAGCTCTGAGCAAATGCCATCTTCCATCAGATCTACCCACCTATGGTTAGGTGGATGTGGTGCCATTCAGTTGCAGCATATGCATTTGAAGTAGTCTGCTCCAGATAAAGGTGGTGTTTTTTTTTTTTTTTTTTTTTTTTTTGTTTTGTTTTGTTTTTGTTTTTTTCTATTTAATAGCAGAACAAATGTGATTATTTGCTGTCTTTTTCACTGATAGCTTTTTTGCAAAACTGGAAGATATGAAAATCCTGAAACGTATTTCCCTTGGATCATTTAACAACTCAGGGCTTGATCCTCTAAGCTGCAGGTAGTGAAAAAGCACAGCTAAGCCACTGGTAGGATTAAGGAGCACACTGTGTTTATCGCAAAGACCGGTAGGAGGAAGGTGACTTAAAAGTCTGTCTTGTTGCTGAAGTCTGGAGGGGACTGCTGCTGCCTCAGAGCCTGTGAGCCGCAAGGATGGATGCGGTTTCACCACGTTATTGCTGGTGTCCTTGTAGGTGGCTCTTGTAACAGGCTCAGCTCCCCCCTTCCCCTGAAGTCTGGTCCTTCCTTGCTCCTTGACAAACCAAGTTTGAAGGCAGCAGCAGGGGAACCTCCAGTCTCGAGGAGCCAGTCCAGTCTGTGCATCCCTCCCGTGGCTCTGCTGGGCCACTGGCAAGGAGCTCTTGTTCAGGTCCTGTGCAAACTGTGCTCCACATAGAGCTTGAGTTAGCCTTGGAGGGAGGAGGTTGTAATTAATATGTATATATGTGTGTGTTACTAGTTGCCATATTTAAACATTATTTTAAAAATTTGTTTAAAAAATGAGGTGGTTTTATTTTTTCCCCCCAAATTCCTTGCAGTCAGGTGATTTTGTAATTTCTTTTTTCTTCTTATGAAAAAAGTGTTGAGCCCTCACGTTAGCAGAAAAATATTAGAGATGACTACAGAAAAAAACTCTATTATGTTAAGATTAACCAAATAAATAGAAGAGAATTAAAAATCATGTAAATTGATCTTGTGAGTTCCAATAGCATTCAACATGTTGATGCTGTAGGTTCTTTATATCTTCAGCTGGCATTTTTAAATGAAATCACTGAATTAAAAAGACCTTTAGAAGAGGGGAGGCTGAAATATACGCCAGTACCACAAGAGAGAGAGAAAGTAATTTTGTAATGAGGGAGGAAGGGAAAAGTGCAGGCATTGTTTCTTTGCTTCAGTTTCTTTTTCTCACAGTCCTTAGCGTTTACACATGGATGCTTTTCTGTCCTTGTTGTATTGTTCCATAGTATATTAAGTATGAAGCAAATATTCACATTGTGTCATTGATGTCCATGGGAGCAGGCACATGATTAAGGCTTAGCATGTATGAATGCGTTTGCAAATCAATGCTTCAGGCAAAGTCTTTCCAAAAAGATCCCTGCAATCTGGTACTAGACAGTCGTAGATGCGCTCTGGATGAAACACTTTAGAAGGTATGGAAATGGATTTGAAACCATATGAAATACTCTTCATGGATTCTACAAAGTAAAATCTTTGTTAGATGAGAAAATGCACGAGGCTGACAGGCAACTAACCTCGCAGGCAGCTCCTTGTGGGCTGATGCTTTAGGGGGGACGCTGGAGTCTTTCTTTCATCTAGAGCATGCGCAGGGGATCTGCCCCCAGCAGGTACCGGCAGCTCCCAGCCCCGGCTGCTTTGGGCAAAGGGTTAAGAAAAACGTCGTGACAGCAACAGAGCATGTGTCAGAAACTTCACTGCTCTTCCATGAATAAAATCGAGTGCTGCTCAAAATAGATGGTACTCCTGGGTATCAGTGCACCGTAGTTTTCATGCACATTTAGTCTGGCCATCTTTCATTAAAATCTAGTGCTTAACTGAGTTTGCTGAATGCATCTGGTCAGGCTATGGTCCGCTTGGAAATGGGTAAGCCCTTGACAGGATGGGGAATCACGTGCAGAGGGGTCAGGTTAGATCATCGGAGAGAGGCAATAGACTAAATGAAGTACTAATGTGCAGCATTGTGATTCCACTACACTGTAAGTCACAGTTAGACTTAATGTATTTGCTGTGATTTCCTTTTTATTTCTTTTCAACTTCAACTATACATATACTGCAAATTTAAAGGGGCTTGGGACAAAGGCTGCATGATATTGTAGAACAGCTGTTTTCAACCCAAAAATGCCTTCATGGAATTTTAGAAGAGTGAGAATCCCAGCTGGGGAGAACCCAGGCTTCATAAAGGCAATGGCTTTTGGGTCCTTTCCAGCCAGGCACACCTTCCATTGACTTTGTTAAATTGTGGGAAGCAGCAAAAATATCTGTTCCTTAAATAAAACCTGTAAAGTAATGTCTGAAAATTCAAGGCCATTTTGTGACAATAAAAAAAAAATAAAAAAAAAATCATTATGTGAGCCTTATTTTTGATGACATTAACACCCCTCTATACTTTCTAGCAATTTGCAGAGGAATTTGCCAGGGTATAAATTATAGTGGAAAAGCGTGAACAAGAATCAGGCTCCATGATATCAAGCAAACTAAACTTGATAGCTGTGTTAACTGATATGGTTTTGTTCCACTTGAACACCTCCTTGCTCTCCTTCATTTTAGTCTGAAGACCACACTCAAGAGGGCACAGCTAGAGAGCAAATTATGCATCCTGAGTGAGATTTTCTTGCTTGTCTCTCCTCCAAAGGCATTTCTCATTCTTAAGGAAATAAATACTATTTCCCATACATTTTAATTTCATGGATATTCAGAAGAAGCACTTATATTACCAACTGTAACGTAAGGAATGAATGAGACATGATGCACTGCCCTATCACTCATGCAGTTCCATAAAATCAAGAGAAGTGGCAATAATAATAAAAAATCAATTTTGATTAAAACAAAATAGCTGTTCCCTGGCTGATCTAATCGCAGGCTTTGAAAACTGGAGAGTTGATAAAGCCCAAGATTTCTAAGATCAGTCTGTTTCTTGAAACTGATTTCAGATGTTTGCAATGAATAAAGTAATGTATTTGCAAGCAAATATTCTATTATAATAATGTATCAAAATGTAAATATATAGGGTAACTAGCATTAAAATATCCAGAAGCATATTTTCAGTGCCACATTAATGCTTTTAAAAGCATGTATGCAGTGTGATATGTACTGTCTTGGCTGCCATTTTCATTTTTTGATGCTTTTTATATCAGAATGATACCACTGTGTGATTTGGGAGGCACAAAAGAACGTACAGCTTCATTTCCGAACAGAGTAATCCTTGTACTCACTGCAGTGTTTTATCTTGAAAGCCTCTGGGAAGTAAGCGTGTTGCCAGATAATACACTGTGGCATTTTAAGATGCTGCCGTCCTTTACCCATTTGTTTCTGTTTGATTGCATCAGGCAAAATCAGTAATCTGAGCTCAAAGCACCTTTAGTGGTGGCTTAAATGAAGGCAAGTTTGAACTAGCCCCCGGGCATGGCTGGGCTGAGTCCAGCCTGGCATTGTCTGAGCTTGGTCGTGTGACTGTTTTACAGCCAGCAACTGGGCTGGTTCCAGCAATTAGCCCTGGTGAGCAAGGATAGATGGATATGTACAGGAGGGTGAGGAACCTGGAGAACTGATTTGGTCTTGTTGTAACCCGGAAAAAAATATTTTTATTCATAATGGTTCTGTAAACTACTGAAAATGACGATTCATGTGATTTTTTTTTTTTGATCGGCCACATTGTGGGAACGATGATCTCTGGTAGAAAGACAGAAACTTTTAGGTCATTGGGATTAGCTTCTTAAACTGAACTTCAGGCTTGGCCTCAGATATTTTCTTGCACAATACATTATTTTCCCAAAAGCACATTCAGAATATTTGGGCACTAACAAGAGATCACAGCGTTAGAGGATAGAAGCAAAGATTTATTTACTTGTTTATTTAACTGTACTAGAGTATGTGTATGTTTGCCCTCCAGTTTCCCAAGCACATGGGGATGTAAACTTGCCTCTGTGGTCATTTCTTTGGTCAGAGGTCTTTAGAGGTTTTAAACAAATCAGGTTGTGAATGTCCGTGTCTATAAGCAACCTCGCTTTATCAGCATACAGTTTTGCTGGAGTCCTTAGTAGCATAGCGCATACTGTTTCATAGTACTGTATGCTGTGTTTAGCAATTGAGTTTGCTAAATAAGAATTAGTATAATTAAAATGGAATTTTCCTAGAATTATTGCTGTGTACCATTTACTGGGATTCAAAGAAATCTGAGGCTAACCGTACCACGCATGCTGCTACCCCGTCTGGTGCCTCACGGAACAATCCCACAGGGTTCCGTCCAAGATACTCCTGGTAAAGTCATCCAGAAACATGAATCTGTAATCATGAGAAGCAGTTTAATCCAAGTTCATAAATGTCAGATCTTCCAAATTAATGTGCATACTGTGGCTTGCACACATTCCCATATGCTTAACTCGTGTGTGCCAGTACCAGAAGGGAATACATCCTGCGTACTCCTGTACCTAATGGGTGCCCTTTCATGCAGACTTGCAAATACTGACATGTGGCACAGAGGTACAGGATGACATTTTGCATGTTTAAATTAGCTTCACGCATTTTCAAAAATGTGCTCAGAGAAGGGATAGTATTTTAAAAAAAATGAAATAAAGAGAGAGTTCCTGTCCATGAATCGTGATTTTGAATTAAAAAAGGGACATATTGTAAAATCTTTTCTGTATGCAAAGTCGTACTGATGCTTGGCTGTGTCATGCGGCCAGACTCCAGCATACCTCCTCATGTTAATCAGAGGGGAGTTCTGCTTACAAACTGGCACGGGGAAGCTCATAATTATAAATACATGACTAGAGGCTGTGAATTTACAACTAGCCTGACTAAAGTTGGACTCCTAAATCCATAATCATTCATCTAAATAAGTGTTCTGGTTTTAAAAAGTGCAGTTGTGTTCAGTGGGGATTGTTCAGGAGTGGAAGTGTTCCAAAAAGAAATGTATTTATATGTGGAACTCTTGTGTTTGCATATAGAAAAATGCATTTATTTATTTATTTATTTTTCATTTTGGGGTTTTGTTGGAGGTTTCAATGAAAAAAAGAAGAAACAAAACTTGAGGGACAAAATCTGCTGTTTCTTTGTGGAAATGCAGTTACTGTAGGAATAAAATGTTTTTGTTCGTCTAGAAATATCTTTAACCCATTTTGTTCAACAGTTTAGACTCAAATTATTTAAGGATTCAAGAATAAGTTTAGGGAACAAAATTGATACTTCAGTGTGCCTGAGGATCCTATATAGTTTAGCAGACAGTAAACATTGCTTACTGAATATTTACCCTCTGGGCTTCCGCTAATAACAGCCAAAGTAGTTCAAGCGAGTATATTTATACAAAATAATTAAATTGCAGATCTTCACAGAGAACTTTTGCATAGTTTTACTATTAATTTGACAAATGTAATCCCTAAGAATGAGGCTTATCACTGCAGTAGCAATAGAATTTTTGGGGTGTTGCTAAGCTGCATTGTAATTACAGGTTTTGGTTATAAATTGCTCTTGTGTGTGAGAGGAGGGAGGTAATGGCTCATGAAAATGCATTAACCTTTCACACCAGGGCGCGAGACGATGCATAGTTGGCTCAGTCCAAGATTCACCTCAATTTCCATAGAGGAGGAGAAAATTGTGAAATCAATAAAATCATTATAGGTTTAGCTAATCTTTTTTAAAGACATGCTTGCAAGCAATGTGCATTATTAACACAATGAGATGGGTCCGTGCTTACGGGCTTCGCTGCCACTCAGATTTCCAGACATGAATATAACCACACAAACCCTGTGGTCTGCAAAGTGTCTGACAAGTGTTTACATGTTAACATTCATTAGAAGGCTTGGTCAAGCAATTCATGCTTGATTAATTGATTATCCCAGGGTGACAGTTCATTTTTTGAAATAGCTGCCAACCTGAGCAGGAGCAGGACAGTCAGTCAGACCAACGACAAAAGACATTGATGGACAAACACTAGACTTATCAAATAGCTGCTAGAGTGATAGACTGGCATCTATCGAGTTTAATCATTGCCTCAAAGACATGGCAACACAATAAAGGCCGTTTATTTATTTTCTGTGTATTTATGAATTGTTAATGCAGTCGATACATATTAGCTTTATTTGTTATTTGGTTAAAATGCAATCTGAATTTTCCGAGTTAAGAGTTGCCTTGATACGAGTTTTTGTACAGTGAAATTTATGAGTCCTTACAGATTTATAAGGTTTTATTGATGGGTAGAAAACCAAGCATAATTCCTGACTTTGTTTATTCCAGCATTATAGAATTATTAAGAGTTGACATTGCAGTGCTTATTGAATAAATTCATTTCCTTGGCAGTGGGTGCATTTTGAATTTTCGTGAGTTAAGCCTGAAAAAGTGGATGCATCAGCATAAGCTAGTAAATAGCAACTGCAAGAGGATTTCAAGCTAGACCAATGCAAGGAAGAAGCTCTAGCAGAGCAAATTATCCACAGACAGTAAATGTGTTGGAACAGATCATCCCTTACCTAATGGTACTGAAGTCCATTGAATTACCCAAGAGACGAGTTTGGCCCAATATTAATTTGCGGCAGATGTTTGACTAACTAATTATTTGAAAGAGCTTGAGTGTATTGCGATATAATTACCTGATATTGCAGCTTACTGCTTTCAGAGCTTGTTTTTGTCTTATTCTTGCAACAGAAACAATAATGCAAAAGTCATGGTGTAAGTTTTCTGAATGATTGGTTTTATTCCTGAGTATAAAGAAACAAGGATTGCAAATCATTAAATGATTGCATCTTACAAGTGAAGTCAGGAATTGACCAATCTGCAAACTACACTGTGAGCAGACGCTATTTTAAGCCCTGATCAGACAAAAGATCAGATAGCCTCTCTTCTCACATCACCCACCTCCATCCTTCTCCCTCCTCAGTAACCCCTTTCCTTGCATGTTATATGAATAGGGTGATGGGGTGGGACCATGCTGGCCCAGCAGAAGTGGTACGTTGATCCTCTGGATCCCTTGCTACTGGTATGCCCAGGGAAGCTGCTGTAGCTCACCTCCTTCTTGACAGCTCTGCCTGAAGATTGGAGATGGTTCTCCTAAAGTCAATAGGAGTTACCGCTAAATTCAGTTTCAGTTTCCCCCACCATTGCTGTTGTTACCTGAATTCCAAGGTTTCTTGCACTGCTCACAGAGTTTAGAAGCCAACAGGCTTTAGGAAAGTCTCCCCTACGCATCCCACTTTTTGTACCACCATGTTGCATGATTCCATTCTGTTTGAATCCACAAGTTTCTGGTCTTTGTTCTCCCTGAAATTCAAACCATGCAGCCACCATCTAGGCATGACCATGATGCTGCAAATATTCAGATGAACAGGGAGAGGCATCACGGCCATGCCCTGAGCAGCTCAGGCATGGTGTGCCTGCTGAGTTACAAGATTGTTCAGGAGTCATAGAAGAAGAATTTCATGAAGAGAAATGAAAAAGTTTGGGCTGCTTTGCCAAAATGAAAATAACTTTTTAAGAAATGTGAACGTTCCTGTGTTAGGGCATAGGCAGTCTTTTGCTAATGAGAATGTTGGAGAAACCTTACTTTGATAGTACTTTATTCTGTAGCAGACTACCTTGCATTTTCCTCTGAATCATATCATACCTCCCATTGCTAAAGACACGATACTGCACTGGAAAGACAGGCTGCTGATCTAAGCCACCGTGGCAATTCCTGTGCTCCTATTAACAGAGGCTGCTGTCATTTCAGTGACAATTAGCAGGCAAATCCTATTACAGGATCACCTAATCCTCAACTCCTATACACACTATTCACTGGGATAGGTGTTTAATTATAAGGCTTCTGCAAGCTACAATACTCTGTGCAAAAATTTCAGAAAATACAGAAATGTGTTAGAAGACTTCACTTAAAAATGACAAGTTAGACACATGCTACTTCAAAATTATTACTCCAACCCTTTTAATTGGAATAACTACTTTTCTGTGCTGTTCAGAAAGGCTTTTTACAACTTGTGGTATTGTAGGAAAGCCAGCAAGGTCTGAGGTGTCACTAGCAATTTTCCTCTCTGCTGCATTTTTAACTTATTTACAAAGGTACAAAGCAAGAAAAAGATACTTTGAGAGAGCCCACCAGGTACATTATCCACTCAGTGGTTTGATCCTTTTAAACTTGTTCATTAGGTGTACCAAAGAGAGAGAAACAGGGAACAAGTGAATGCCAGAGAGCCTGGCTTGCAGGCTGTAATGCACTCAGCCATTAAGCAGCCCGTCAGCGTGCTAAAACAACCCTTCTCTGGGTATTGCAGCTTGGCGCACGCTAAAGAGTGTGGCAATTACTCAGCAATGAGGAAATCCATTTTTTATATAACAGAACTGTCGATGCTGTCTTGGGGTTTCTTGTTTGGTTGGTTTTTGTCTTTTTTTTTTTTTTTTTTTTTTTTTTTCTTTTTTTTCCCTGATAGAAAAAGGGCTAACTCGAAGAAATATGAAATCTAACCAAAGTCAGGTGAGCTAAGGGCAACCTGCACTCTTTATCTATCTATTTATTTATTTATTTTAGTTAGAGCATAGGACATGAAGGATGGTGCTATGTATTAGGGGAATCTCTCTCATTCTGTCATAAGCTATCTTTGGACACATGTAGTTTTCTTAATAAATCTTGGACTTTGTCCCCTCTACAGCTTAAGCAGTAGCTCTTCTTTATGTGACTTGCTTTCTACTCTTCAGTATTTGAAGTTTCTTTCACTAAGTATTTAGCACCTCACAGTCCACATGCAAACCTTGACCATGCAAACAGAATTTGGTCTGAGGAGCTGCACTGTAGTGTAAGTTAGTGTAATGCTGCTTTGGACACTAACTATCAGTGTATTTTAAAATCATTTCTCTTTCTCTTTTACAGGGCTAGGACAACTGTTCTGAATCTCTGTTATTAAGATATACATGCTGTTTCCAACCTTTTATTGTACTTAATTGTTCTCTGGGTTCATTTGTGAGTTGGGGCCTGAGAACCCTGAGCTGATACTTCTTCCAGTTATCACAGTTAAATCTAAATTACAATTAAAACAAACAACAATCCTTCAAAAATTGTTTTTTCCTATATTTTTTTAGCGGCTCACATTACTCTCATTTTCCCCCATTCTTCTCCAAAGCAGTGGATACATTTTCTCTGTAGCTCTTTCAATTACAAGTATCAATAGTATGATTCTTTGTCATTCTTTGTATTTTGTTATCCCAAGACTCTAAATCTTTTTCTTTTCTCTTCTGTGTTATCTTTAACATCTTCATAACAAAAGTGCTGCAAAAGCTATTGGAGAAAGATCAGTCTGTCTGACAACATCATTCTGTGCAGCTTGGTAGGTTTTGAATAGAGGCTACCAGCTCTGTTATGTGAAGTAGAGTTCTCTTTAACAAAGGAGGATAAGCATCAGAAGCATCTAGGGAAAACCTCTGATTCAAAGTGCTGCATTGTGAATATGAATTTAAACCAGTAATAAGAAAAAAACAGAGTATCTCCTTCAGTAAGCTGAGTTCTACTCTATTGCAAAAGAGGGGCTGAAGGAACTGATAAATACCTGGGACACAGTGCAAAGCAAGTCAATGAAAATGTTCCTGGTGACTTCAGTGGTCTTTGAATCAGGTTTTCTGAGGCTATTTTTCTAAGCACTTACATACATGAATCCTCACATGCATTAAGAGCTAGCATAATTGTTGGGGAAATTATCCATTCATACACATAAATACCTAAAGCAATCCTAGAAAGATTTGTGCGCCCAATGCACCAAAAGACCAGAGGTGGTGAGAATGATGGATCGCTGCTGCTTTGGGGAGTTGAAGTGGGAAGGCTGTAAGCTGCCTGCAGGAGTGCTAGGTACTGTCCCCGTCAAGTCATGCTCACTCCCAAAAGGGCTTGTACTTTCACCTGGGCAGAAGGATAGCAGCTGGACCTGACTGCAGCATAAAGCATGAGGTTGCCCTCAGGGATAGCAGAGGCTGTGGATGTTATTTCTGGGTCTTTTTTTTTTCAGGGAAGTTGAGTTTAAACCAAACCAGACATTCTGAAACCTTAGATATTTCCCCAGGTATATCCTTACCTTTTTGTCATTCCAGAAACCTAAATAAATGTTAATAAAAGAGATCCAGAAGATCTAAATTTGCAAGAAGGGTTAAATGTGGTTGCCAAGAACAGTGTATCTAACAGAAAGTATATCTCTGTATCTGGCTCTGCTCGCTCCCAGTGTGATGGACAAGCAGTAAGGATAACTATAGGGAGGGAAGAGATGAGCTATATGAAAAGTTGTCCTCAAAAGTTCCACAGATATAAATAAAACAAATATTGTGTGGCTTCCGAAGAAATTGAGTGTTTTTTTTTTTTTTCCTTTTTTCTTGAAGCTGTGTGAGGCTGCAAGAAGGTCCATTAAGTGCATGCCTTTACTGCTGATGTGGGTCCTGCACTGGCCCAGTGAGATAATGCAAGTTTTTAGCTGTGTCTGGTGTGAGCACCTCTAATAGTATGGGCCCAGGAAAGACTGTTTTTTATTTCACTCTCCTTTTGGAGAGATCATCTCTGTTTTGTAAATCAAACTGAATACATAGCTTCAGGTGCATTTCTGGCAATCATACCCTTAAAGCAGTAGTTTCTATCTTCATTCAGTCTGTGAGGCTCTAAAACTGTTCTGTGGAGATACGGGCCTCTTTATATTGAGGTCTGTTAAGAGTAAACTTAATTTTCTTTCAATTTTTTGGACCTTTTAATTGCCTTAAAAGCAATCCATGGACTTCAGGGTCCACAGGTCGTACTGACTTATTGACAGCTTCTGCACTGAAGTGCATTGTGGAGGGGCACAAACAGGGATTCCAGAGCTATACTCACAGGTTGACTCCATGGTGCCTCTGAGCATCCAGCATCTGGGCTGGTTTGGTGGAAGTAAAGTTGACATATGTACCTGTGAGTGAGCTGTACCAGACTGTTTATGGATTGTCTCTAGAATAACATTTCGCTGGGGAAAAATTATCATTGCATCATCAAACTAGGTATACAATATTATTAGCTACAATCATTGAATTTTAAGGGGAAAGTTAAATTCCCTGAGATCTGTTCCAACTGTATGGCAGGGTTTTGTTGTGGGTAACAGTATCTGTCATGACTCTGAATAACATATATGGTGCATCATTTTGTTTGCCACATCCAGCAAAAAAAAAGATCTGTTGTAATTTTCAATTTTACTGCCATCAAATAACCTTTCCAAGTGCTAATTTCCTTGTAATGCATTCTCCCTTAATTTTGAATAGGCCAATGCAAACAGCATGTAATTTGTAGTTTTGCTCTCTTTTTTGAAGCACCTGAGGTAGGCTTTCTTCATAATTACTGTGTTTTAAAATTGATATCTAATTTACTACCCATATTATTCTAATCACAGAAACAAGCCTCAGTTTGCATACTGTATAATCACACTTTCACGTTATTCAAAACCAGTTTTTATCTGGTGAACTTCTGATAATTTTTTCTTCAGTTTCAGACAGTTACTTAATTGTCTTGTTAACATGGATCATTTGATTTTATGTCAGATTAAACTGCGGCCTCAGTGGTTCATTTTTGCAATATGCTCTGCTGACAGAAAGGTACAGAGAATTTGAATGGATATATATCTTATTAAATGCAGATTTCATTAGCATATTATGTCAATATTCTTTTCAGTTCGATAAATTTGTGTGGTACTTAAAAAACTATTAACTTCTCTATAAAGCTTTGGATAAACATTGTGAAGTATTTTAGAATTCATTACTTCTTGTATATGTGTTTTTGTATATATTAGTTTTTGTTTATATATTTGCATATGCTTGTATATGCAGGTTTCTTGCTTCTGGCTTTTGAAAATAGCCTCCTGTGGGCAGGTGCTGGCTCAGGCATGGTGCAGCGGGTGGTCGGTGCTCCTACATAACAGCTGATGGTTGTTGGACTTGGGGTGGCCTTTTTGCTGTACATGTTTTATAAAAAGCAGCCTTTCTTTGGCGGCAATTATTTTCTTTAGGACTACAATGCTTGAGGAAGGGATTATATCTTTACCTTCATACTATTTTCTAACTAAAAATAAGCCCTATTTTTTATATCCCTTGCTTCATATCAAGTAGGTCCTCAAAATACCCACTTGTTTCACTTGGTTCATGGAAAGCAGAGGAGAGAGCTCTATGCAGCAAGGGAGCAAGTTATATTCAATGCCATGTTAAAAGAGAGTGATGGTTTGCTTTGTAAATATGAGGTTTCCTTTGACATGCCACTTGAGTAGACTATGTCAACATTTTGAATTGGTAGCTAAACTAAAAAAAATAAATAAATACACATTTCTTTCCTGCTGCAATATTACTTATCTTTTGGTGTGGATCATTGTGTTGAATCCATAAAATTTCATTTTGTTTTGGGATGTGCTCTGTGGATACTGTTCACTTAAAATAATGGAAAAGTAAATAACAGAAAAGCGAATTTTCAAAAAAGAGATTTTTGAACCTGTGAGACAGAGATTGCTATAAACTTTTGTACATATTTTATTTATGGTTTTCTTTGCTGTAGTATATTTAATAGAACTGATGGAATATCCATTGACTAATTTACTTTTAATCATATATTTTCTAGTGAAGAGACTATTCAAATTTCTTTAGAATATTTCATATTTTTCAATTCTTTTTTTCACTTACAGTTTTATTTAAGGACAGTAAACACACTTCAGGAAACATTCTCTAATAGTCACTTTAAACTTTTTTTTTTTCCCTTTTTGCATAACCTTGCCAGCAAACTGCCTACAACATATGAAGAAGGGAAACCACAGCAGGGCAAGCAAATCCCCTAACTGAGCTCACTCACGAAACTCTCCAGAATGCGCGTGGGCCTTGCCATGTTTGTCTGGGCTGCGTGCAGCTCCTGGGCTATCATGAAAGGGGAGTTGTGGAGCTACCTGACACCTTTCCAGGGCTGTCCTTAACCTAGATCTCCACAGGCTCATTTTTACTATGTCAGAAGTATCCCTTGAACCTGAAGGCACTGTGCTTGCAGTGACAAGATCAAGCGTGCAGGGCCTGTGCCTGTAGCGACCCCAGGATGGCGTCTGTTGGTGAGTGACCAGCAGGCGGCTGCGGCCTGTGAGAGCCCTCACCAGGGTGGGCCGAGCATGAGCGGGTGGCACTGTCTTGGGACATGGATTGAAAAGCAGCCCTAATATTGGTTGATGAGCTTGAGTAGTATTTGTTTTAAACTCTGATCTGTTGGGACAAACAAGTGACAAGAGCTATTTGCCATTGACACTCTGCAGTCATAACACGGCCTAGCTGGGTAACAGGCGAACTCCCAAATGCTTTAATAGGTTTTGAGCATCCATTTAAAAACAAACAAACAAAAAACTGAAATGTATTAAGTTCAGGAAATGCAAAGAATTAAAACTAGAGAACTTCTTTTCCCTCAGTATAAATAAGCTACAAGGTAGATTCGATTTAAAGAAACATTGTGCGTTGCCTTCCCCACCTCTGGGAGTCCTGCTGGTATCACCTGCCTCGTCAGCTTGCATTTGACACTGACACCACAGTGCCCACTGTGAGGACAGAGAGACTTCCAGTCTGCTTTTATTACTGCTTCTACACTGAGGGGAAAATAACCCTATCGTCTTTAGGATCCAATTTTGCGCAGAGAATTGTGCAATTATTAAACCTGTGGCAGAGAAAACGAACCAGCTAAATCAATCCAGTATCTTCAGTGAGCTCATTAAGCACTACCTAGGCCTGCTGGTAAGGGAAAGGGGATATTTAGCTCTGTAAGTTTAAATAACATGGAGAGATAACACAACTGGAAAACGTAGTTTACAACTCTTCCCATGTACTTTGCAGGGGCGTTTTCTGCCTGCCCTGGTCACCCCCGGCAGCTCCCAGCCATGAGGTGCAGCCTCCAAGCCTGTGGGTGCCCTCACCTCACCGCATAGAGCGTGCTGGCTGCTGTAAAACACTGTGGTGATACAGTGGTGATTAGCTGTGCTAAATGTTGTTTCCACAACTGGAGCCCAACTGCTTTCTGCCCCTGCTATTCATCTGTCTGAGGGGCTCTGATTTTTGTCTGTGGCAGCAGCCCTAGTAGGAGCCAATGGGCATTCCTATCTTCTGCCTGGTTAGCAGTGAGTTTGCTTTGGCTGCGAAACCTGTATTTATTAGTCAATAACAATTTTATCCTCCTTATGATAGAGGAATGCTCTCAGAGAAATGACTTGTGGACTGTGGCCTTCTGTGCCTGAACAAGCCTTCTAGGCCCCCCGCTGCTGCATTCCCATTTCCCCTGCATATTCTGTAGCTGAGCTGTGACTATGGAGAAGATGGACACAGCAAACCAAATACAGATGTGCATTCACAAGATCCTTGTGAATTTACTTCCAAAGAACATTTCAGCTTGTTAGATAAAAGAAATAAAGAGACAGGTTCATGCTACTAGGCTAAGAAAATGTGATCATTATATGCAACTAATGTAATGTGTGCTTCGGATTTCAGTTTGCCAAGGTAAGCCTCTAACTCTGAGCACCTTCTCCACTGAAACAGGTGTTAAATATTTTGCTGCTATCAAGACCAGTGTCACCATGGTTGCTTCCAATTGCTCTAAATAACTGTGAGAAGATGGTTTGTCATAGTAATTAGAGAGGTTCTCATAGTAAATAAGGTTTCTCTTGGAATATTAACTATCTGCCCTTCACTTAGGTGTTTTTACGACGTCAGTGGTAAAAGGACAGAAACTCTGGATACCAAGAACATTAATGTATTCAGAATTCTTGAAATGCTGCATCAGCAGTTCTTTGTGAAACATCTTTCGTTATAATCATTACTATCTGTTTGTGGTGGCATGGAAGGCTGCGATCAAAGTGGTCTGAATGCTAAAAATGCGTATAAAGACATGTACCCCTCTGAACTCAGCAGGAGCCAGAGTTTGACTCACACTCCCTAATTTGAGGAATTAGAAATGTAATTAACATTAAATTGCAACAAAAATATACAAAGACCAAGAGATAGTAGGATGCCTCCACTGTGTAAGGCAGCTACAGGGCTGGAAGCAGCCATTTTGGATGAGGAGAGGTGAAAGATGGCAGTGTGCAGTCTGCCATGTCCCTGAGAGGGAGACTGCAGCGTGCTCATTCTTGTTCGAGGCTGTATTGGGTGGAACATTTAAAAGTCAGGGTTGTATTCCCCCCCCCCAGTTTAAGTAAATAACCAAAAATAAACATTGAAGCTAGTGCTGCAGCAGTTTTTCCTCAAATCCATGAAGCAAACAGGCCAGGCTTTGGCTCGGAGGTGCCGAGATGGCAGCTTTGTGTGGTGAGAGCACCTCTGCTGATTTGCTCAGAATCGTTCAGAGGAAAAAGGAGAATCTTCTGCATGCTTGGAGCAGACGGTGGTGATGGCACAGCCAAGACTAATGTGAAGGGTAAATCAAGTTCAATTCACTCTTTGAAGTTGAAGGGGAAAAAGAGTAAAATTCACTCTTCGGTGCTGCAGGTCTCTGATTTCTAATCTGTGATTTCATGGAGGAAGGCAATTGTGCCACTGAGCTCCTTTCAGGAACTGCCCTTGGCTTATTAGCTTGCTTTATGTGTTGTCCAGTTTCTGGGGGGGGAAAGGCTGCGTGTATGTGGGTGGTATTATTTTAGAAGACGTCTTACTTAATTATTGTCTACTGAAACATCACCTAGGAGATATTCTTTCTCTGTCGTGCAGCTTGATATTTCATGCAGTTAAAGGTAACTCTTCCATAGTTCATTAAATTATGTTGTGGTGAACTTATCTCCACTGGGTCTCAATTAAGAAATGAAGCCAGTGCCTTTAGAGGAAAAGGCAGAGAACAATCAGAATATACTGACTGTATAATTTGATCTCTGGAAAGAAGCAAGGGGAAAAATGCATAGACAGTAGGAAGGTGTTGGTTCTTACAGACTTGTATATGGAGCTATAATATAATAAGATCATTATTGTACATGAGGGATATTTAGTACTTTTGAAACTTTAAGATACAAGTTTGTTAGCTACTATAAATTTACTGTAGCAAATATTCTTTTTCCTTACCACTTTCTCTGTCTCCGTTTTAGTACCCTTGGGAACTTCAGGCACACTGATTCAGAACCCATTGTATATTAACATTAATTATAAAACTGCACTAAATTTTCTGCTATGTTCTAATTTAATTAAGCCTTTTGGTTTTAATAATATTTTTATTTTCCTTTTTTGAGGTGTTTATCAAGCAGAACTCCTTTCTCTGGATGTTTTTCTACAAAAAAAAAAAAACAAACTCATAAATTTATCTTCATTAAATAATTGCAAATGTAAAGAATAGTAAAGGCAGTTATCTCAGCTTTTCTTTATCAGATCCCCTTCCCTACCAGTGTGTTCTGTGCACATTTAATTTTTTGTTTCCCTCCTGTTTATGTGCTCTTCTTTGCTAAGAGTAGAAGGCTGTTATAATGGCTTGCTAAAGTCTGTTCATTTTATTTTCCTCCTACAAAATATAAATAATCCCAAGAAACATTCTGAGGTATTTACTAAAGTGCAGATATTGGTGAAATAGGCCAGTGAAGCAGGTAGTGCCATGGCTGGTTTAACATGCAGCACTGATCACATCATCAATATATATGTGTTAAACAATTCCTGACTTTGTACATTCTCAAGGAACTTAATTCCCTTCAGTAGCTTGAGAATGAACAGCTCATAGATGCAGAATAATTGGAATTTTAATTAGGTGGTGACTTAAGGATGCCTCCTGTTTCGAAGGTAATAACATCTCTTGAGCTAAATGAATGGAGGGGCAGGTTTCAATTTAGCAGCTTATAAAAAAATCTGTTGATTGGTTTCTAATATTAATCTTAGCTGTTCATAGTATTTGTCTATGCCCATGTTAAGTGAACTTAGTGGCTGAGGTAACCAAGTTTGTTGAGGGCATGTGAATCCCATCCCTGCTCAAGTTCTCACTGACCAGAGTATTCAGGGCAAGTTTAAAACACTAACAGCAAGCAAAATGAAAGTCAAAATAAGCACAGAATTGCTTTGCTCTGGTAAGCACTGTACAAAAGTCATGGTATCTACTTGCAAGTATATACATTTACTTCTGTTAATATTTGAATATACACCTTCTCATTTGTTTACAGCTGAGTAGTGAGATGAATTTGTTTTCTTCTATGAGATAAGCATCATCATGTTTTTCCTAGCAGCTGCATGCACAATTAGTAGGACCCAATTAAAGTTGCATTCAGTTCACACAGAGCGACGGTGATAGCTGTCTATAATTTCTCCTGTGGTTTGACTTATGGGCATTAAGCTCTGCAGAACTTTATTAAAAAATAAAGTCAAGTCAAGCAAGTCAGGAAAAAAAAGATTGAAAACAGTATGCATGATCTTGTCCCTTGTGCACTACCTGCAGCCGGAATAAAGGAGCCCCTTCCACCCCCTCACCAGCCACTTTGCAAACTGCCAGTTTTCCTTTGCTTAGGTTTGTAGGGTCTCTCCACCTGGCCACAAGACTAAGTATGTGTGTCTTCTCTGCTTCCGTCTAAGTGGGACTGCAAGTCAGCTACTGACTACAACAGGTACAAGGCATCCAAAGATTCCTGTGAATTTAATCCTAAAATAATTCTAAAGCTAAATATATCTTTGTCCCCAGCAATATTTGTGCCATCATTATATAAAGCGTAGCACTGGGCTTTATATTGGCATATAATGATACTAAGTGGAAAGAGAAAGGTAAAGAATTAGAATGTAAAAGGAGCAGGACATTCGAGCGATTTCATTCACAACCTGTTTTTTTTTTTTTCCTGCTCATGTGGCTGTTCAGTTCCCACTGCTCCCTTAAGGAACCTGATGTCTGTTGATGTCCTTCCAGCCTGTGCACCACTCCATGTGTATGCGCAGGCACACCCACTAGGACAGAATCTTTTGCTTTCATAGTTTAGGAATACCCAAAGTCTGTAAACTGATCTCTTGGCTAATGTGCTTCAAAGAGCAAGACATCAGATATCCAGTATCCAGTCCCTACAAAATCCAGTATCCAGTCCCTACAAAGAGTTTTATGATAAAATGTGTGGTTTTCGACTAAAAAGCAGGAACAGAAGCCCCAAAGATCTCAATTTCTGCAGGTATCAACAGCCAGTGGATAGTGAATCTGAAAAAAGAGGAAAAGAGCACGTCTGAATTGCCTTAATGTGCAGAAGTGGCAACAGAGTAAGGGCCTGGCTGGAGCATTTTTCCACTTAATCACCACACAGGTCTTCTGAAGTGGCTAAGAGCGAAAAGGGGCAAAGATGGGACTTAATTCTACAAGATGCAGAATATCTGACTCTCGGACAGCAAAGCACTTCAGACATCTGAGGAGACGGAACAGTCGAGCCACTTGGTTGATACTGAAGTGCTTTTCTGCATTGATACTTTGAGCTAGCATCACGTATGATAGGGCCTATACAGAATTAGACACAATCATTTAATCACCTTTCATATGTCAAGTGGTGACAGATCCAAAACCAATCACTTCCTTTCAAAAGCAAGTAGATTATTCATTTAGAGAATATGATAATGATGTCTACAAGAAGTTGTTCTTGTGTAGGACCTATACAATATCAATTATTTGGCTTTTTATGCTCACTTGACTGGTGCTAAAGTAATAGGTAACTGACAATTTTGATGCTGATACGCAAAGAAAGCCATAATAGAGAAAAAAGCCACCTTTAATTTCAAGCTCCACTAGAATTGTGAAAGGAAAATTAATGTTTACTAAATGAAAAAGGATGATATTGCTGGAGAGAGGAGCTTTTGTTTAAGCTTTTAGGGGAACATTAATGACTTTGAGAAAAGGAAACATCCATTATAAAACATTTTTAAAATGGCATAAAATTTAGAAAATCCAGAAAGTATTTTAAAGTTACCTAATCTCCTCAAAGTGATATCAGGTTTTGAAAATCAAGAAAACTGACTGATAGCTGACATATGGAAGGAAACTTTCTAGTACTGACACATTTTCCACAAAAAATCTCATATAGTCTCATATCCAAGTAAATGTTTTGAGGTGACATGAAGGTCTGTTGATCAACTTTTGCACATTTCTGTAATGCCCCTGCAAATTTCTAGGGGAATCGCAGAAGCGTACAGCCTTGCTCCCTAGGAATCTACTTTCATAAAGCTGCCATTCTTAGAGTCCTCTGACATATCCCAGTGCTGCAGAGTTTTGCCTGTGATATGTTGCCAAGCACCATAAACGATTGCAGCTCTGAGATGGCAGGTCACTTTTTATTTTGCCAGACACAACAAAGAAGTGTCAACCTCTGACAGTTTTTAAAAGTAGGCTTTAAAAGAAATATCAAACCTTTTTTTTAACCAGTCAGTATCTGAGAATAAATGCTTGCAGAAAAAGAGAGGATAGGGAAATTTGTGGAAGTGGAAACTGCACTATGTTATGAGTCTGATTTAGCACTGCACTACTCTGGTGTTATGCTGATAAATACATTTGGGATTAAGTGACAGGGACTTTATGCCATCAAATAAATGGGCAGCGGATCTGAGTTCAGGCATCTGATGTGTGTGCACCACTGCAGTGGGATTATAACTGCTGCCAGTCTTGCACTGGTTTAGGGGATAATCTCACAGTCGATACGCTTTGGTCTTGCATTTTTGTTGTAGGATCCTGCAGCCCTTAGGTACATCGAATCCCCTGCAGAGACCACCTTTATAACAGGGAATGGAAGCACTTAGCCGGTGACTTGCCTGATTTAACAGAATAAAGCCCAGTGTCTGAGCAGTAGGGCAGGACAGGAGCAAGCAGCAGAAGCTTTGCACAGGAACAAGTGCTCAGCCTCTGGTGAAGCACTGGCTCATGGCTGACAAGAGATACTGGTCCTGCAAATGCTGGCCTGTGACATTACAGCTGAAGAGCTGTATTTGCTTTAATGGACTTTTGGATAGAAAAGGAGTGACATTTCAAATGTTAAATCATGTTTACATAAACTGTAAGAAAAAAAAATACGGTGTGCTCAATACCAAGTCATAAACAAATGCTCTGTTTTTCATAAGACTGCCAAGGAGATGGCATGGTCATGAAAGCAAGGAAAAGTGGTGTAGGAGATGATCTCTGTACATTACATGTGGTAAAACAGGCAATACGTGATTGCTTTCTGCAATAAACTCATTTCTCTTGAACAGTACTCCACTGGCAGCATGGTACAAGGTATCCTTTGTAACCATCTGGACAGCATTTGATTCCCCTATAGCAGTAGATTGATGAAGCCATTGCCAGCATTTCTTCCCAATTTTCTAAATAACGAGGTTCACAGTCAGTCTAAAACACAACCATTTCAAGCAACAGAAAAGGCAGTATCAGTTTCATAAGACCACATTTCCCTCTTAAGTGCCTTGCCTCTGCAGACACAGAGGTGGATATTTTTCTTCTACTCCTGATGACTGCAGACCATTGGGAACTGGTCTGCTCACAGGCAAATTCTTTGTCAGGGGGAGTTGAGCTAAGGAAGGCTCAGAGGATAGGACTGCAGAGGTTCATCTGCTCTTGAGTCAGTGGAAACTAGCCTTACACAAGTAGCAGAGCGGTGCTTCTGCTTGAAAAGTGCATTGCAGAGCTCGCTTGCTTCCTATACCAGATTCTTTTCTTCTTGATTTCTGCTGGTGCTATTAGTTGAGAAGCAGAGTAAATGGCTTCCAGTTTATAAAGAGAAGTAAGTTGTAAATTGAAGGAAAATTACTTCTGAAATTATGTATCGACACCAGTTCATTTTCAATTGTATTTATAGAAAAGTTTCCAGTACAACAAACAAGCATTACATTGTGCACTAGGAAAGTATTATGGAAATGTACCGCTAACATGGAGATGTGCATAGGCCTGTAATTTGTGAGTAGCAAGGCGTGTGTGCTCTGAATAAGTAATTAAGAAAGAGAAAATTTCATTACACCTATAATATTGATATTTGCTCTAAGGCTACCGTGAGATACTGTAAGACTTGTGCACTGTGGCTCCCCTGTGCCATCAGGTTTGCTACAGCCTTTGTGTGCCAGCCCTTCTGGCTGTCATCTCTCCTTCCTCCCCCTCCATCCCAACACACCCTTAGTAAAGCAGAAAATAAAGAAGACGACAGCATTATGTTAGGAATTGGTACATGAGAGAGGGAAAGAGAGCAATTGCTGCAGAATCTCAGTCAGATGAGTTTCAGGCTTGGTTACATTCCTACTTGACTTTCAAATGCTGATACTGTCAGAGTGTAAAGCCATTTCCATTCTACTCTCGGTTTCCACCCTGTTGGAGCTTTTACAACATGCATCCTTTGAGATATATTTTCCACCTTTTACCAGCTCCCACAGGACTGTATGTCTACATTTATTTACTTTAAAAGTTTTAATGGAAAACTTAGACGTTTTTGAATTCGGTAACCATGTGGCTAAAACAATGTCAAAAACCACAATAATTGTTCCCCATAGACTTATTCACCATATAGACAGTAATTTGCTACATGAATATAGGTGTACAGAAATATTAGTGCTCCTCCTGTTTGTTTGTTTGTTTGGCTGCATCTTCTATTAGAAAAATATGTATCATTTTAGAATATCCCTTCTTTAAAATATCTTTAGAATATCCCTTGAGACTACATGGTCTTAAACACTGCGATAGGTACTGTATCCCTGGTGCAAACAGGAAGCAGTGGTTCTGGTATTCATGACTATATGTGGCCACTTGGTATTCCTGACCACAGTCCTGTCTCCAGCCCATGGACTAGCGCTTCTGCAGCTCAGAAGTTTCTGCAGGTATTTTTTGAAACCCACCACAGAGCTGTCTGGGTGGGCTGAGCATCCTCTAGGCTCTTCTCTTGCTTACTGACACTGTCCAAGTTACTCCCTCTCGTACCGCCCAAATGCATCTCTCACAAATCCAAGTTTTCCGTGGCAGTGGTGATCTCATACGCTGCACTGACCTTGACCAAGGCTATGAAGGTGCTCATTAGTCCTGTCAGCTCTTCCACTGTAAAGCCCAAGAGAGAAGGAACAGGCTACTATGCCAACGAAGGCTCTTGCTAACCACAGGGCCTGGACAAGCCTCAAGCTGGAAACAGTTCCAGGACAAACACAGCAGTAGAGTGGCTGCACCTTCAGTTACTTTAAAGTGACTTTAGTTACTGTAAAGTTTTGGTATCTTTAATATCCTACCACAAATTGGAAATACATCAATGCAGGGATTACCAGCGTTAGGATGGGGATGTATGTATTAAAGTTTGCTTGTGCACCAAGTACTCAACTTACCCCAAACATTTTTTTTACCATCTCTGTTAAGAACAAAGTTTTATATAAATATACAGGTAGAATTGTTAGGAGAGCATTGCATTTCTGTACGATGTTTGACTGTCTCTCATTCGTACTGCTTCTCAACACACTCCCCTGCTTTATCCTGCATTCTCCGTGGTAATAGCACCCTCCATAGAAGCCCAGTAAATGTCTGTTGTAAGTGAAGTTATTGCCTCTTTAATGACCCCAGTAATATCCGCTACATTTAATGTATTGGCTTGGGAAATCTGTTTTGCCCACCCTAAATGGCTGTCTGTCATAAATATATCTGCTCAGAGTGATGTGCATTATATAAATAAAACTATACAGACAGAATGCTTGTCAATCAGCAAGAAAGGCTCTACACCCACTATCCAGGGCACATATACTTTGTAAGCATTGGTTTCTAACAGATAAATGTAATCAAGGTTTATATGCTCACAGAAGCCAACAGGATGGGATTGTTTCACTCGAAAGATCAGAAGAAAATTGTAACTAATGTTGTGGAAAATTACTTTGATATTGCTTTCTCAGTACAGCATCACAATTAGGTAGCAATGTGAAGCACAGGGAAAGAATAAATGAATAGTAACAAATCAACACAAACAGCTACTGTCAGGAGTACTTTGCTCAGTGAAAGTAATGTAAGCATTACTTAAAGTTTTATGACTGTGGATTTTATACTGGTTTAAGTAGTACATCAAGGTCTCACCATCGTGCTTGCTTGGACTAAAACAATCAAGGGCAATTTCCGGAACAGACAGATAAAACTAAAGTACCAAAGTATTTTTATTAATCTTGTTTCATAAGTTGTACCATCTTAAATTAAAGATGACTGAATGTACTAACAGTGAAAAATGTCCTTTTGGACAACGCGAAACTCTCCTATGGAGCTTTTCAGTGGAAAATAAGCATTATTGACTTTTCTACAGCTTTCCTGATGAGATTCCAGCGCCTGCAAATGCACTTTGCTACATAGAAACTACATGGGAAATGCAAAACCAAAGGCTAATCCAATAAAACTCTGCCATGCAGAATCTGTTGTCCTAAGTAGCTTAATGACACATGCATTTGTTCAATTCTATTGAGGGAGCAATCAGACAAGCAAATTATAGCAATATCCAATCTCCATTAGAAACAGACCCCTCTGAGGAGAAGCACTGAAAAGCAGAAGGGAAGCATCCTTTTCGGCACACCAAAAATGTCTCTTGTGACTGGCAGATTTTCACAGGAGGCTGTCTGGTGATGAAATATGTCTACTCTCTTTTTGATGAAATGAATGGCTATTTTTTCCTGTGCCCTTTAAGCTGCCTAATATCTTTTAGTGATAACTGGCATCATTTTCAGAAGCAATGGAGGTGAGGAGTTTCTGAGTCCACTGGGAGCTGAAAGCACTTAACACACATGAAAATCAGCCAAACAGAAATAAGAGTAATTGTATTGAGCACCTTTTACTCCAGGGTACAGTCTGCTTCCTATTAACATAAATTGTAATTGAATGTGAGAATCAAGCAATTGATTACACACCTTTGGCAGTAACAGCATTGTTGGGATGTTCATTTTTTAGCTATGCAGAACCCTACCCCCAGCAGCAGAACACATCGTGGGGTGAGTTTCCCTCATGGGAGTGCAGCAGGGAGGGAGAAGGGGAGGGCCTCGCTTCAAAGTTGCTTTTATTTAAATATGCTTGGCTGTCCCATTCAACAGTTAGATCCTTCTCAAATATCACCTCACAGTATATTACAATCAGCAGTCTGTTCAAGAGGTTTGTGACTGAGAGGACAGAGATAATACAGATCAAGATGAGGGACCAGCAATGAAAAAATAAAGATTGCACTGTTTTTGAGGTACCACTAGAAAATCTGTCTCTTTCAGGAGCAAAGATCAATTTTTTCAATGCAATGTTACACATTTAATGATGCATTAAACTCCTGCCTGTATTTACTGCCCACATATCTTTCCCTTCACTCCCAGTGCACTGGCAATTTCAGATGACTCTGAGATGGACAGGAGTCCCAAAGACAGAAACTTTTCCCACCTTTAATGCAAGCTGGTGGCTGAGCAGAGGGAAGAAACCCAACCTAGTGTCCCTGCTGAGGAAGAGGATGTACCCCGAGCTCAGGAATTACCAGTTCTGCTTGGTTCTCTTGCTTTCTGTCTTGCTGTGTGCTCAGACACAAGGATGGTGGAGGTGTTGGGGGAGGAGAATTAGGTGACCAAGGGAAGGAAAACTTCAGAGACTGCAAGAAGTTAAAAGCAGCTAGTAAGGAGATGATGGGACAGAAAGGGAACAGGATAAAAGTCTTTAGGAAAAGCAGTGAAGCCTGTTCTCAGAACAGAATAGCTTTTGTGCAGAAACATGATTTAAGTCCTAGGGACTGTCTGATCAGGAGTGCTACTGTGTCTTAAAGAAAGGGATTTGAACCACCATCACACATAAATCCAGCTGGGGCAATTGAAGCATTGCCTGCCTCTGCCAAGGGTTTCCAGCCTAGCAGGCTAACATGAGCTTTAAGGTAATAACCTTTTCAAGGAGAAAAGGGGAAACAATCCTTTCCTGTCACTGAATCCTTTGGAGTTTGGGCCCCTGCAGTTTCTGAAGGTGATCTGATGATGGCCTGATTCCTTAGGATCTAAATCCTATATGTTAGGGCACAACCACAGCATATTGAGTATGTGGCTAATAACAATTTAAAGGTGGCTTTGTTCTCAGAATAAAACCAAAGCACATTTACTAGATGAGAAGGTAGGTCCTGGACAGTAGAGGTCCAGGGCCACGCCTCAACAGTAGAGGTGCCTCAGTGATTTCTGTCTCATATGCATTTGGTGCAATCACAGCTGCACCAGTGAACTTCTATGGTAAATTTAGGAGGTATAATTTATGGTTTTTTTCTTTTTTTGTGTGTGTGTTACGGTACAGACTTCATACAGTAGTATTCAACAGTATGTTGAATAATACTATTCATACAGACATTCAACAGTAGTATTGATTCCAAATGAATATGCACAGGGTTGAATGTAGCCAGTACTGTCAGTTTCAATCTGTAAGCTCTTTTGCATCCATGTATACAAAAACAAATTTAAAAAGCACCGAAGTGACTGTTTAGTTCTCTGCTTTCCATGGCACGCTGATGGTTCATTATATCTACAGTTTCAGCTGAGTGCCTGCTTTCAAAATCTGTGTGCAGTTGGACTAAATAATGAAAATATTAAAGTATAGATTGTTCAGTGACATGGAAATAAGGAATTAACAAACCTGGACACATAAATTAGCACTTAATGTAATGATTTAAGAGTTCTCTGTGTTAGGGTTCAGCTCCTTTAAAGATGTTACTAATATTTTATCTTTAAAATATACACAATCACATTGACTGTGCAATGAAGACATCAATTAAATAGACTTTTTATAAAGTATGCATTTAGTCAAAGGAGAATTTCAGTGCATATATGAACAAACACAATGACCAAACCTCTGAGCATAAGGGTATTATTATGAGCTGAAGTAACCGCACTGACATTTGTCTAGGCTCTAAACCAGCCTTCATTACAACCTTAGTCAAAGAGAAACCAACTGTAAGTAAATCAAGAGAAGTGTTGTGCATTTTCACACTTCTTGCATGCCCCTTCTTTAAAAGGAAACCACTGTTTCAGTCCAGCTTTCCAGCTCTCACATTAATGTGCTCTTTTTGCTGTTTAAAGTTAGTAACCTGAGAAGATGGCATGCTTATGAATGAAACTATGAGATGTGTAATCAAAGTTATGCACATTAAATAAATACATCCTCAAATATTTTAAGTTTCTTGCATTACTTGTTTTATCCATCTTTTATTTTGCATCTCTATGACAAACTGAAATACGGGGGAAGGTGGATTCAGAGACATGTATTTGTAGGAGTTGAGCTTTGGACAAAATTTCTCAGTTCCAGATTTACAGTGGTATAACTGGCAGCAGAAGTGGGTCTCAACTTTAGCAGACAATTAACTCCATCCAGCTGGACCCAATACACCTTGGCAACAATTCCTGCATAATCAGTCAGTTGTTTCTTGGAACTGTTTTATTTGCAAACTCTTTTTTTTTTTTTTTTTTTAAACAACAACAACAAAATCAAAGTATTAATTAATCTCAAAATAGCTTTTATTTAAAAAAAATACATACCTGCGTTCAGGCAACCTCTGTGAAATATGTAAAATGTGTTAAGGACATATGTATAAAATGTTAAGCATGAAAGAGCTAGCGAATCAAACAGAAATAGGAATGCTAACCTGGTGTCTGCTGATGAACTATTTCTTCTGGATCCTGCAGGTGAATGAAGACAATGAGCCCAGCTGCTCCAAACAGCAAGATGAAGGAGAACATACATGTCAGCCTCATAATTTTTGTTCTCAGATCAATCAAGTTATGACCCAGGAAAAGAACTGCACGCAATCTCCAGGGCGCTCTTCACTCATAGTTTCATCCTCTCATCTGGAAGTCTGGCATAATATTGCCTACAAAAGGTAAAACACAAACCCCTAAAACTTAATACATGCAGCATGGATTTGTTTGAGGTAGATTAGTTGATTTCAGTCCTTGTTTAGACCAAGTAACTGATTTCTCTAGTATTTCTTTGGTAAAGTTAATTGCAGTCATCCAGTCAGTTTCTGCCCCATTGGTTTGTCTTTATATGTCACCATTTTAACATGTCGAAAATGCAATGTAAAATATCATTAAAAAAGTGTAACTTGAGAAGAATAGTCATGCCATGGCTGTAATTTAAAGAGAAAACCCTCGTAATAGTCCTCTTGCTTCGAGTGAATCACGTGTCACTTTTTATTTTCCGTTGATGATATGAAAACCATAAAGTGAGATAATAAGGGGAAAAAGACTACATGAGCAGCCCCTTGCATGTCAAACATGGGGAGAGTGATGAACCTGCTTCAGCATTAAGGAAAACAGCTGAACTAGAGTGGTGCACCTCACATACATCGCTACGCAGCCTATTGAAAAAGCTCTGTGGCAGTGTTGATTTCTAAGGGAAATGCTAGTCACAGTGCTTGGGCCACCTTTCACTGGCTTGCACAAAGCATTAGCAAGCAGAGTGCAGTGAGCAAGCTGGCTATCTGCAGGAGCACTGGACACTGGAGCTGCTGCTTCTCCTCCCTAGGGAGCTCTGAGCAGATTTCTGGGCTCAGTTCTGCGATTCTCACTGCTGGCTTTTACACTTGCAGTTATGTGCCATCCCAGGGAAACAGCAGCAGCACTAGTCCCAGATGGGTACCGTGTATGTGATTCTAAACCCCTGACTGAGCACGGTCCTAAGGCAAATATTTCACTTTAAGCACACAAATAGTCCCACTGGAACCAATGTCCATTCTGGTAAGACACTAAGAAGTGAATAAATGAAAGAACGAGAACCATTAGCAGTGCCACATGGCTTTAATAATTAAAAGAAATGCTTTTCCACACAAGTTTGCTGCGCCTGCATTTTTTGGTAACATACAGGAAGGTCCATTAGAGCACAGGCATTGGAACTTGTTCCTGATAAACATAGCCAGATTTCTTATCAGCAAATTATTTAACACAAGGATCCAGGCTGGAAACCAGCAACAGATCACAAGAGTGGCCATCACTTCACTTTTATTATATTTCTAATTGGAAACGTGAGCTGGTGAGAAGGTTTATGAAAGTGGTCTTTATTTACAAAAGAGGTCTAGGATACAAAGAGACAGTGTTACATTAGTTTGCAGGGAGGATGAAAGATGATGATTCAAAGTAATTATTCCAGGAAAAGCCTTTAAAGATTTCTTGATATTCCTCGAATATTTGGTGTTACAGGCAACTTGTTTGCTTTTCATGGTTTCCATGGCTGGTTTTCAATTCTCTGCAGGGTACTGGTTTTCTAAATTTTTAAAATGCGCCAAAGACGAACACCATTTGTGGAGTCCCAGTGAAGTAATTTCTGTGACTCTGACTGATAAGGTTATTTAGTGGCAACTATATTTATTCTGTGTGTAAAGCAGCCAGAGGTAAGCTCCAGGCCAGGAACATTGGTGGATGCTTGTATCTTAAATGAAGGCTAAGCACTAAGTTATTTTTGTACATAGGCAAGTGCAGCTTTACTGTCTGTTAAAAATTATGGCAGACATTAACTGAGTATTTTTATTATTTTTTCCCTTAAACCTTTCTCATCCTTTTAAAAGTAAAAACAAAAGAAAATTATGTTAAGCAAAGCTGAATCTGTGTGGGTCCTAGATGATTCCATCTATGTGTTGTGTGTATGTCTATGGATGGATGGCGGTTTTTTGCACATACATTCATTTTATATATATGTGTGTGTGTGTTTTCAGGATCAAGTACTAACTCTAAAGCCCTAGTGGAGCCAGATTAGGGAAGGAGGATTAGCCTACAGAGCAGTTGTGTTACAGTTCCAACCACTGTTGCTGTAAGCAAGCAATTAGGGAACATGAAGAACTCTGCATTGAGTTTACTACAGAATGTGTTCATGCTAAATAGCCAGTAGTTGGAATAAATGAGTATTTAGGACCACATCCATCTGTGGCAAGGCTGGTCCAACACCAAAATCAGACCATCATTTTGTAAAACTGTACAGTCAGACCTTTCTAAAAATGATATTTAGTTCCCTAATATAAATATTTCCCATTTTCTAACCTACTTGTGCTCTCTGCATGCCCGTGGGGAGGAGAATGCTACTACCCCAGTTTCACAGGAAAGAAACGAGGTAAATTTCTTGCCTGAGATTATACAGGAAGGCTGTCATGGAGTGAGAACTGAAGGGTCTCCCAGCCCTGAGCTGGAGTCGGCAGCGCTGCCCTTCTCTGCTGGGAATGCCTAGGCAGTTGGTGGGGGAGAGCTGGCAAGAAATGCATGATCATAATTTGAGAGAGAGCAGCTTAAAAAATCAATTCCCAAATAAAAAGGTTTTTGTATTTGCTTAATGCTGAGTTTTAAGGTCGTTTTTTGAATGAATTATACCCTTGAGCAAATATGGGTTTCTCAAACAATTATTATTAGCTTAAAATGCTAAACCATTTTCCCTTTTTGATTTGTTGAAATGTTTTTGTTTGAAGTAAAGGCAGCATCAAGAAAGAAGGTCCCTAGCCAGTTATTAATTAGTGTGAGAAATGCTAGAGTAGCCATTTTTAACAGTTATAATGTTTACATTATTCCATATCCTACAGGACATCTGTGCTGAGGATCACATTGTCTTTTAGGTTAGACACTGCAGTGTCTCAGAGACACCTCACAATGCAGCAGTAATGAAGGCTAGATGAAAGCATATATTGACAGAAGAAAAGGCCACATGTGATTACATAACTCCAAAGCAAAACTACTGTTATTCCCTGTTCACAAATCTTTGCAAGGACTGAATGTAGAGGGAGTCCAGGAGGGAAGATGAAAGAGTGGCTCCTTCCCCTCAACAAAATTAATACCTCTCAACAAAACACAAACTTTAGAGATCTTTAAATTATGGGACTAGGCTTTTCCCATCTCTATTCTCCTGTAATTATTTTTTCAATCAGTTGACTTTAATTAACGTGTCCTAGGAGAGCAAACCTCCTGAATGGGAATTGCTGTTTTACAGATGCTGAGTGTGTGCTTCCCAAGCCCTGCCAGGCTGGGCGGTGAGCTGCAGGAGCAGAGAAACTCTGAAAACAGTTGGCACTGACTAATACATATGAACGAAGTAGCCTCATTAAGAAACATTTGAAAATATTGTTTGTAGTTAAATTGCATCATTAAAAAGATGGATTAGATTAAAGGAAAAAAAAGTGATGAAAAATCTTAGTGGAGCATCAGCTAACAGTTTCTTTAGGCAATGCTTCCTCAGGCATACGAGGCAGAGGCATGCTGCATGTGGCAGCTCAGGACTGGTGCGCACTGAGCCCCATCGTCTGGGAGGCACAATTTTGTGCAAATCCATAGCCTTCAATTTCTGCTTTGGATTTGTAGTCACATACTTCAACTGTACTCCTCGCAACGGGCAATAAGATGTTTTTATAATTCTGATTAGTATTACTGGGAGTGCAAGAAGATAAGGTTGCAAGCAGCTTCCAATCAGAACTCCATTTTCAGCTGCCCTGAACTCATAAAACAGATGGAGAGCAGTTCACCAAGATGTGCCATAATGAATTGAAACATCTAACTTTTAATTTATTTTTCCTTTATACATTTCTGCAGTGGATAAAACTCCTAGGTATCAATATATGTTTTTCCAAGCCTTCCCATCACAATGGTATTTGAACACTCTGCCCTTGAAAGCAGCAGAACTATGTGAATATAAAGATAATAATTAGCACTCAGGTAGCACTTTCCAGTTCAAAGACATTCATTAATCACCGCAGCACTCCTAAGAATTGTGAGGTGAGGAAGTTTTAGCATTGGGTAGGAGAAGAGGTGTTGCATCATTAAAGCAAACCTTTTCAGGAAAAAAGCTGCATAGTTTTAGGTAAAAATCATACAAATTTGTTTGTGGAAAATAGTTGAATATTTTAGCAAACTTTTCAGACATCATAGCTTTATTTGCAAACATAGGAGCAGGACTAATTCCCCCCGGCTCCCAGGGAGGCAGTGCTGAAAGCCTGTTGAAAAGATACTGCAAACCAATGTGACGGGAGAGATGGTTTGCATTAGCTGTTCAGTCGGAGCTGTGCTACTGCATAGTGTCTACTGCTGAGCCCGTCTGAACAGGAGTTACCTGCAGCTCCTCGTGGAAAGGTCTGGCTCATTAAAGGTGGGCCTCAGCCTTCTGATAAAGCAACTTTTGTATAGATGAAAGTTAAATGGAACTTTTTAATTTAAATTTTCTGAGAAGAGTGACACAGAAGGCTTTGGAAGTCTGCTGTTTTTACAGTTGCCCTCTGGAAGCCCAATGGGTGAACATTTTTACCATGAGCAATTTGACATTATGATAGTGGTCAGTCCAACAAAGGCACAGAGAGACAGTTTTCTGCCAATGTCCCTGTTGTTTAATTCCTCGTATGAGACGTGTTAGCCAGGCTGCACTTGGGTTGTGTCTGAGAGCACACAGTTGTTTGTTCATTCATGAGTTCTGTGGACATTACACTTTCTTTCTTGTCTGCCAACAAGTCTGCGTGAAGAATGGCATTGGCAAGGTAAAAATCTAGGGGCATGGTTTTTTACTTCTTTAGATAAAAATGCAGGGAAATGTCTTTGGTCCATCTCGAAGAGGGTCCTTCCCTAATAGGGGCCACAAGTTGATGCTTTGAAGTAAAAAACCTTGCAGGGCAAAGCGGTAGGATAACTTGCTCCCATTAAGAGGTCTGTTGATCCTTAGTGGAGGTCACCTTTTTGCATAGTGTATCTTAGACTGGCTGTCCTAGGAAAACATGATAGGGCATGCACCATTCACAGCACTACAAATGTTTCAACTTTTAACATTTAAAAAATGTTTAAAAAGTGTTTCAAGAGCTCAGTCACTCAGTGAGAACAGGCAGAATTAGCCTGCAGATGGAAGAAATTGAGCAAAGACAAGAACAGGAGAGGCTGTTTTCCAGTGTGGCACCAGGGGAAGGACCAAGGTGGGGCAGAGGCCCTGTAAGGTTCCTGCCCACTGCAGGACACATGCGTACTCTCCCTTCTGGGGCTCTGCTCCAAGCTTCTGATGCAGCTCCAAGACAATCAAGGAAAGCTAACTAATGCCAACCACAAGTTTACATTGCCATAGACATCAGCAAGTCAACAAACTACCCAAGTTGTTTGCAAACATCTACTGATTGCTAAATTGGACAATTACAAATCACCTATGAATCAATGTAAATGTCTAGGTCACACGTACACAATAAGCATCATTTCTTGTGCAGTGCAGGCTGCAACAAGCAGTTCCTTTAGCTGATAGCAGGCTGCTGGCTTAGAGCAGCATCAAAGCCCACCATGTATTCAAAGGAGAGAGAGAGATTTTTATAAAGGCAGAAATATTTTTATAAAACAATCTTTACCAAATAGAAATAAAAACTAGATGTTAAATTTCAGCATTCCTCCGGCTGATCTGAGGAGGTTTAACTGAGAGCTGTCAGCAGCTGTGATCGGTTTTTGTCTTCTGCTGTACTCTGTTTTGTGTGTTCTGAAAGGGGGCCGTAATGGAGCACTCACTTCATGTGTTATTAAGCTAATTTTAGTTAGATTGTGTAATATAGTTAGAGGCTGGGGTAGTGACAGGGGGCAATTAGCTGAATGGAAAATATCAAAATACTATTACTAGAAGAATATTAGAAAAAGATTTGCTATTACTAGAGAAATGATCATTTCTAGATGCATTAGCTGCGTTCCTATGAGCTGGGTGAACAACTGCTGCTTCTCGGATCTGAAGCTGAGCCAAGGATGCATTTCCTTATGCAAAGCACTTACAGAGACAAAAGGCCTTCAAACACTGTGCACTAAGTTTCCCTGTCACTCAAGCATCCACTCTCTGCTTTACTCCTGACTCCGAGATCAAGCTTGTCATGACATTTGCAGAATAAAAATAAAAATAATAATAATAATAAAAGGATATATAAACATTATTCATACTCATATAGGTAAAATGAACTTTTTATAGCTGTTTTACAAATGCAGGCATGGTACTTGAGGCGTAGATATTAAAAGTCATATTATTCTGTAGCTGTCAGCACTTCTTGGAAATAGGAAATGCAAATGAATCCCAAATATTATGCCCCAAATCCTCCCAACTTTTGCAGCACAGAAAGAAATAAGAAGCTATTAATCCTGTGGCTGCTTCCATTCACCAAACATTCATCTTTTGGTGCTGGATTTTCTGTCACTGTTGTTGCTGATGTACCAATAGGACAAACACTTTGATTTGCCCCGAGACTGGGAAAAGACAAAATTGTTTCCGGCTGATATTTCAAATCAAAACATTTTAGTTTCGTTTGGCATGCTTCAACTTTGTATGTAATTATGTTCTTCTTTGTGTAATAACAAAAAGCAAATATTTTGAAGAAGGATGAAATAAGAAATTTTAAGTTTAATTTCTTCAAAATGGCTCTGGCAAGTTCTTAGAAATCAGAACTGAAGTACTCAGAGAGAAGTGCCTCAGCCTTCCCACCTCTGTGCCATACCAGTCTCTCTCCAAAGCCTGATGGTGAGCCCTCACCCATGTAGCTCTGCTGGGCATGGTCTGAGGAGCTGGCCAGGGGTGCCAGATGCACAGACCAATTTAGCAGTTTGAATTTAAAGAAGAGAAAGCATAACCTGCCTTGTGTGATTTCATGCAGCATTACTTTAAGCTCTCAGTTTTCCTAAGAACCACTTGCAGAGGCAGGAATTGGTGCTCGGGTGAATCAGACCTACTGCCCTCCCCAATGAGCTGGCACCTCTTCTCCACAGCTTCATTAGTGTCTCCTGTGTCCCAGCCCTCCTGAATGCGCACACTGAGCTGACCACCTAAGTTATATCCCACCCTGCACACACCGTCAGTGTTGCAGGAAATCAGGCAGAACTTACTGCCTTTTAACAGCTCTGTTCCCCAGTCTCTGATGTCATTATGCGTCTCGGCTTTCAGCATCTCCTCCAATTATGCAAAATGGGGATTTCTTGATATGAAGAGAATCCTGAAAATTGCAGGGCCCTTTTTTGCTCACATATACATGAACCCGTATTCTGTGAAAAGGAAAAAATTGGATTCAGCAGGATTTCTCTTCTTCAGGTAGAAACTTGCTTTGACAGACATCAGTGGGTCCAGTTCTGTTCTGTTATGTCTGCCAGTTTTGTCCTTTTGATGGGTGCACCACTAGAAGGTATGCTAGCCCACATAACATGCTAAAACCTGAATTTGTCATAACTGCAAAAAGCTATGAAATTGTTTCATGTGGCTGAAGTCAGAGCAATAGCGCATGACCCCTTTCTCCTATTCAGAACCCCCTGGCAAAGCTGTTCCTCTCATCTCCATCACATGTACAATTTAAGACCAAAGACCAAAAGGGACAGCACTCAGTAAACAACCAAAATAATCCTTTCAAAGTCAAGAAGATTTCATTCCTATCTTTCTGGGTGCAAATTGTAGCAGGAGTCATGTGTTACTAATCCCCTCAGTACTGCAGTAGGTCTCTAGCAAGCTGATACACACACCTCTCCGAGGTCCTTGAGGGGTTATAATGCTATTCCTAAGCTAAAATATAATCTCCAAAGCAGTTTGAATTGGAAATGAAAAAAGTCTTCTTTACTTTGTTTCATATTAACATCTCACAGGAATTGTACAGTGGCAGTGCAAATAGTGAGTGTAAATAACAAATCTGTCTGGCTTTCTTCTGCACTGGTATGGAAAGGACACAATGCTGCAGATCCCCACAGCAAGGCCCCCAGCCCTGCCAGCAAGGTTTGTAGGTCTCTTGTCCCTCATAAAGTGTTTCATTACAGAAAACTCCACTGAATGCCATGAACTCTGTTCTGAAATACAGAGGAAAGGTGCCCAGGCCTTCAGATACCCACTTGGATCTAGGTAGAACTCAGTCAGAATGTTTCCCTCTCCCAATACGTGCCACTTCTATTTAAAGCAACTATCACATTTTTCAAAGTTTTTTTTTGATGATTGCTCAATTATATGACAGTAATGGTTGCACCTCCCTGAAATACCCTTCTTCAGTTGTCCTGAAGGTGTTTCATTTGTCTCTTATATAGGTTTCCTGGCTGCTCTGAATAAGAACACCTTCTCCCAGAAGACCTGGGGCAACTGGAGTGAGCTGTGCTTCCAGAGGTAGGTCACCAAACAAGTGACTGCCTGGCCGGATTCTCTCCTTTATGTCTGTATGAAGCATATGTACATTGGAGTTTGCTTTTATAAATTCTTCTTTCTGTTCAGTTTTAAATGTGTTAAGGTTGGAAAGAGGACAGAATTTAAAGATTTTTTGAGCTTTTTTACATGTGTATATATGGATACATAAAGATGATGTTCCTAACCATTGAGTAAAAATTCTATTCACGTGCCAAACTGCTTGACATCATGAGATTTTAAATAGTTTTTACAACAAGGATTATGAGTGGTTTCATGTATGTGTGTGGGGCCCTGTCCTCCAACATTATAGCTTAGCTCTGTGCCATGTGCAATGCGGTTCATGTAACATAGTGTGGAGGTTTGTGATTCCCAAATGTTATTTCCTTTTCCTAAAACTATACGGAGAGTCTTTGTCTGGGAGTCATAAGCAAACAAAAAAAAAAACACCTGAGGAAAACTGTAAAAAGGTCTCTGTAAGCTAGGAATTAAAAACCTGTGTCACATGTGAGGGTGGTTTTAATTCTGCACTTGAGGAAACAACAGGCATCAAAAATTCTGCAAAAGCAGAAAGAAAACTACCTCTTAGCTCACACTGTGTCTATTTCATTGTGATGCTACTATGGTTACTTCAGGAAGACGAAAATAGCCCTCATAACCTTGAAACAGAACATTTTGCTGTGGCAGTTGAGTGGGTTCCTTTATTGACTCAAGCAATTTTCGTAACTGTGTACATCTGATTGTTTTCACCTAATACTGGCTCTCTTAATCCTTCTAGCCACGATGACTAATTTGTTTCTTATTGAAATTTTACAAATGCTTTCTCCCTAATGAGAGATCACCATCTGTTGAGTCAAGGTACTTTTTCACTTGGACTATGGCAGTATATCAGAGATAAGTTATTTCCTGTTGTTCTTGATTTGAGCAGTTGAAATGCAGCAGCTAATTGAAAGGAGATACTCTGTAAGTAGGTCTAGTTGGAAGACAATGTTTTTTCCTTCTCTAAAATGCCTGTTACATTTTCTTTCCAGCTGAAAATTTTCTCCCAGGATACATAGTAAAGCAAACTGAAATAAATATTTGCATTTTATTTTGAAGTGCAAATTTCTAAATGAAACTAAATAGAATTTTTGTTTGGAATTCAATTGTCATGTTATGGCAGTGTATAAAGGGAAGCTGCTCTGACTGCTGGAGGATTATTTGGCGTGGGTGTACACAGACATAACTGTTACATGAGACAGTCTGCATGGGCTGAGGGTCTGAAACAGGGATTGAACCCCCCCCCCCAGCTTCCATGCCATGTGTGTCTAAAGGGAAAAAAAAAAAAAAAAAAAAAAAAAAAAAGCCCTGCTGCCAGCTGAGAGAGATCTCTTAGGCATATATTAGGGAATTAAAATATCTGGGGGCTTTGTCGTCGCTTAAAGAGGAGTGAATTGTTGTGATGTAATGAAAAGAGAGGGAAAATACAAGTGGAAGCTGGTGTATAATAAGGATTTGCAAAGAGTCAAGAGCTAGGATGTGTTTAGGAGGTTCCTGGGGGACGCAAGCCAGGTGTCTGGGGTAGATAGTGCCTGCTCAAAGGCAGCACAAAGGTATGTCTATCAGTATTGCATGGGAGCATTTACGTAGGGTGGTGAGCATTTGCCCTAGCCTTGCACTGCTTGGCTTCTGCAAGTTTCGCATTTCCCCAAGGTCAGCTCCAGGGAAGGTGTTCAATACCACCCGCAGCGTTAGCACAGCCGTGCTCTGAGAGATGGGAGTGTGTGGCTGCTAACAGAGACAGCGAGGAGACAGACATGGTCTGTGCTCAGAAACGTGGCTGTTTCACTATATGCTGCATACAGTAACTGGAGGACTGGGTGAGAAAAGAGGTGCATCCTCTTTTTTTTATTATTATTATTATTTTTATTTTTATTCCCTTTCTCCCCCTTCTGGCAGTGTGTAGATCCCACCAGCTCTTCCCAGATTGTCATTCACATGGAAACTGGGAAGACACTTAGACCGCAGAAGAGGGGTAAGTATTTTCAAACCTAGGAAGGTCTCTTTGAACCTGGTGCCCTTTTTAGTCTTCCCAGCCAAAGGAGACATGCACACAGATGTCTGGGGAGGTGCGAGCTGCTGGTTCTTCATGGGGTGTGATTGCATCCCCCTCCTCTCAACCAGCTGGTACAGAGCCTGAGAGATGCACGAGATGTGTTCATCCCCGGCTCTGTGGCCCCATGGACCCTTCTCCCAGAAGTACCAAAAAAAACCAACAAACTATGAGCAAGAGATTTATAAGTTGGACTCTTCCAGTGATGTGGTTCATCAAACAGCCCCAGGAGCCCCCAGCCCCTCCTGGCTGAGTGGCAGTGCAGGAGTGTAGGGGGCAGCAAGGCACCACAGGGGGACAGCACAGAAATGCACTTGCACTTGGTGGGGCTGCTGCTGTGTTCCCACCACCTCACCTCCTGTCACGCCAGGAAGGGCTCCTGGAAGCACAAGCTCCTGGGCAGAAAGAGAGAGATGTCCAAACCGTCCTGGGCCATAATGTATGACCAGGAGCTACTGAGCACCTCAGAACAGGTGCAGCTCTCACCTCGTGTCGGTCCAGCACAAGGCTGTCTGGCAAAGGACCGCAGGTCCCCATTTACGCAGGGAGCAGAGACCAGCATTGTGGTGCTCACTGTACAAGCAGCTGGGACACCAACATGGGATCCACAGTTCTTCCCTATCTGTATGCTACTGTGCACCACAATTTCAGGCACTCCAAATTTCAGAGTTAGAGGAAACGTGGATTTTAGAGCAACTACTCAGCCTTTTAAACAGAAGAGGATTTTCAATAGTGAGCTGTAATGAGAATCCCGAGTAGGCATGAACTCTCTTTAAAATCGGTTCTGTGACTGTAGTAGAGTGAGAGAATAGTACTATTTGGTTTGCTGTTATTCAATTATTTTTAAGCACCTTTTGTCAGATTTGTAATAAGAACAGATAAGGCAACTAGCTGCTAGGCATACTTTGGTGCTGTAAATATTGGAGATCATTAAATGTCACTGGCAAAATTCCTGTTGTTACATTGATACTCTGTAGGAATGGATACACTCTAGTGACTGGGTGCAGTTCACATCAGATGCGGTTTGTAACTCCATCTGCATTCGGCGAGGAGAAGGTAGACAGCCTCAAAACTTCTGTCCCTTTCTCCCTCTTTTTGCTATAATACAGAGAGGCATAATGATGCCCGCTCTAGACAATGGAACTATTTGTCAAAAGTATTTGTGATGCTGAGGAAAAAAATGTCTTCTGGTATTCCCCTCCACAGCACCAATGCTCTGGCTGTGCGATTGAGATCCTTGCCAGCGTGTTAGGGCTGGTAAATGAGGCTCAGCTAACTAAACAGCAAAGATAATATAAAATGGGGTTCTTTGTCTGTGTGGTGTGTTTGCCCTGTATCAGGCAGGGTCACTGTAGTGCTGGGGCCAGTGCTGGCATCTCTTGTTCCTGTGCATGCTCTGTCTCTTCTGGGTTGACACCGACCAAGAGTTCTGCCTGGGGGCTGGGGGCTGTTACTGCAGGCCGCAATATCTGCTTTCATTACTGAAACGGAGGGATTTGCATCCAAAGAACCTGACTGATGCTCAGAGAAATGAATGTTAGTTTTCTGATGCCATTAACATTTAATGGTTCTGTTAGAGGTACCGGAAGAATTAGGTTTTAACTAGATCCTGTGGTAATGTCAAAAAGTAAAGGAAGGCTGTCACTAAATAGGTGCATAAATTGCTGGCCTGAATAAGACTTGGTAAGACTAATTTCGGAGAGATTCTGCATACACCAAAGCATCAGTCTTTGTCCTGACACCAGTGATACACAACTAAGTAATCCTTGTTTTCTTGCTGGTTTGTTTTTACAGTTCCCATTAATGTAATGTTTCTGTGCCTCACAATCTTCATTCAGTGTTTCCTCTCCAACGTTTGTCTGAAGGAAAGAAGTAATTGCATTGATTTTATTTTATTATTTTGCATAAGGGTGCATTTTTGCACAGGGAGGAGTTACATGATTTGCATGAGATCATTTAGGCTGTTTCTTACAAAAGTGATAGCTGATGCTGGTTTTCTTAGGCCACAGATAAAGGCTGTAATCATGAATTCGTTAGTGATAGATAAAATTAAACTAATATTTTATACGTTTATTCCTGAAGACTTGTTCAAGTTTTTGTCTTTTAAATACAAAACCCATATGGAATAAAATATGTATCTGAGGGGTATTTCCTGCTAGTAATATTACTAGGGTAGTGTCATATATAATCTTAATTCCATGAAGCTTGAAGAAATTTATATTAAAAAAGAAAAAGAAGTAGAAGAATTAAAAAGAAATGCCATTGTAATGCAAAAGGTGACCTGTGAAAAGTCAAGGCTCGAGTCAAGGGACCAGGGGTGCTGCCATATGCTGTAGGTCTTGTTCCACACCTGCACCCTGCTGAGCACTGCAGCTTTCGTAGCAATTAAGGGAGGTCTAATCTTCTCCATTCTGCGGTGTTTGGCAGACTGCTTAGCTTTGGATTTCATTTGTTGCAACATTGTAATATCCCTTTCAGACTAAAGTTTTCTGGTGATAGCACATCACTAAATGGTTTTCTTGCTCAGTCATACCCCGCTTTACTGGGGTTGCTTGGGGAAACTGTGCAGTGTGCAGCCCTACAGCTCTGCGTCTGGAGCTCCCAGGGCTGTGCGAGTATATTATCCTACGTGCTCAGTTTGATTAAAAAATTAAAATCCTGCATTTTCAGATCTAGGATTTCATTAAGCTTTCATTAAACTTAGGTGGCAGCAGCCAGTGGTTACAAACAGAAGTTCCCAGCAGATAGTTCCAGAGAGGCTGAGCTTCTCTGGTTTGCCCACAGCAGGAGTTATCCCCAGGATAAACTAGATCAACTATGCTTAACCTGTGATAAAAGATGCTTAGCTACTCTGTCCACAGAAATAGCCAACAACCAAGGTTCAATGGTCTCCTAGGACTTATAAAGAAATGACCATTTTAATAATAATTTCTGCTTTTATCACCCTGCAATTATGGTGAAGAAACCTGGTGTGGCTCAGCCAGGAGCACTGAGGCGCACGTGGAGCCAAGCAGACTTCAGGCTGCCCACAGTGGGCTGATGATGTCTGCCATTCAGATCAGGATGATAAAGAGACAAGGTTTAACGCCTGGTTCCATCAAGTTCAGTTTTGATATTGATGTCCACACATCCAGAAAGCAACCTCCAACTCGTGCCTGATGGTTTCTTAAATCTTTCACAAAAATTCCCTATCAAACCACAGGGCTGTACATTTACAAACTGATTATGCTCCCCTAGCTCCAACTCCACTGCTGGCAAAATCCTCCAAAGCTTAATTCTGACTACTTGCATTTCCTGAACCACTCGTGAGTGCTCCATGGTTTCGCTTCATACACTTTCAAGAAGCCTGTCACAGGTACGGTGTTCTCCCGTGAAGCAGATGGGAACATTTACATTTGGTGCTCAGAGGCTCTGCTTTACTCCCGTTCTCATGAATTAACCTTGCCTAATCTCTGTGAGCACTTTTCACTGTGAGCCATCCCACCACTGAAAGAAACTGGTAAGCTCATAGTGTGTAAATATTTGTATTAAGCTATCCAAATTTAAAATGAAGACCTTAAAAATAAAATAGTTACTGACCTTTCAGCTCATTTATAATTAAAACCAGTTCTAATGTTGTGCATATAAATAATAGATAGCTGTTTTCACAGATCAATGCCTTCTGCTTTATAAGAAACATTTTTAAGTAAAATTATTGTGCTTTTAAGTTTAATAGGAATATTTGATGTGTTAGCAACTATGGGTTGATCTCTGTACATTTTTCAATTGTAAATTGCACTTTAAAAATGCAAACAATTATTAATATTGATTTGGACTAAAACAATATTGAATTTCAATATATTTCTGGCTCTTTTATGAATTACCCTGCGCAGCCAGTGTGATTATGATGAAAGAGTATTTGCACGCTCAATTTCTTTTCAGCAAGAAACCTTGAAGAGTACTAGTTGTGTTCAGGCTGATAATGATAAACCCATACATTCACGGAAAATAAGACTACCTCAAAATCTCAACTGAAGCATAGCGAATGAATATTTCATCCTATCCGTGCACTCCTTCTATCAAGCTGGCTAATTTTGGTTATGAGCAAATATTGAGAATTTGTTAGAATACAACTCCCTGCCTGAGCCCTCAGTTTTGGCTGTGCATCACACGCAGTTATAAAATGATGTAAATCCATCATTGCAATTTCCTGCGACTAAGTAAAGAGACGAATATATTCATGGCCTCCACTCTTGTAACACACCAATTTATTTAAGTGCCATTAAAACCATGTTTCTATTCTGCGGCTGGAACAAACATTTCCTGGCTCTGCTGGCCGAGGTTTTGAGCTTTTCCTCAGACCTCAGCTATAATCTGAAGGCTGTTTGCTAATTGCTTTCGGCGGCATCCCAGCATCTCCCTGGAGGCCTGATCTCAGGGACAGTCCTTCCCCACACGCTGCTGTGGCCAGCGAGGTCGCTCCAGCTGAGTGCCCTCATTACAGGCCTGGAGGAGTGGGTGGCATGGTGTCCTGCCGAGAGCAGAGGTGCACGGGCAGAGCTGTCTGGAAAACAGAAAGCTTCGCCTCCAGGGAAATGAGATGTGTATTGAATCAGGACAAAATGTCAAAGTGAATTTTTTTGTAGAAATAGATTTTCAGAAAAAAAATAATTTATTGGGACCTCAAGTGGAGTTTTCACTGTGCTTGGCTGCTCCCTATGTGGACGCTACGCAGAAAACTGCTGAGGGTTTCCAGACCCATGGAGTGCTCTGATTCTCCCTCTTCACCCTCTTTGCCTTCCCTCACATGTCAGGAGAGCACAGACTGGGGCTCAATTTCCAGCAGCTCCCTAGGAAGCAGCTGCAAAATTCACTTTTTGCCAGAAGTGCAATTGCAAAGCATTTCTCAGTGCAGGCAGCAGCCGGATGAGCCATCATTTTTATCTTCCCAGTGAAAAATGTTTTTCCAAACTTTCTATTTCCACACAGAAAACTTCAGATCTGTGAAAAAGGGCATTTTCTCACTGAAAATCCTTCTGCTGGAGAATTCCCCAACCAGCTCTTTTTCTGGAATTTACTCCCACATAGACTGAAAATAACCCAAACTTGGTGGCTTTCCAGTCATGTTACAAAAGCTAATGTTTTGCTAGAGTCTCTGGTGACAGCTGAGGTGTGCTGCTTCTGCTAAGAAAGGTAGGTAGTCAGCCAGCAAGTGTCTGCAGGGCTGGTCTGAGGGCTGCTGGGCCTTAATTCAGTTGTGTGTAATGAATGATTAATAACATTAAGGCACTTAACCTTGAATAGGGTTGTAATTATCTTGATTATAAAATAAAATCCAGAAAGCATTTATGGCATTTACTATTTTTAAACCTTGTTGTTTTGGAGAGCATGATTCAAGAATTTTGAACACTTGAAATCAGTACAGTAGAGAAATGAAATGAAGCGTGCTATTCCTTTACGGTACCTGGCAGAGGTGTTCTCTAGTATGATTTCACCCTTCTGTGAGTAGAGTAGTGGGTATGTAACAGCAAATGCCTTGTGTTCCTTCATTTCATGGGTAATCTTGTTTCACAGTTTTATGCTCATATTCCCATAAAATTATAGTCACCTCTCTGTTTTTCCACACTGAAATAGCATTGTGGCTTTGATTAGAGCCAGTCAATTTTCTTTGCCAAAATGGCTTCTTAACAAAACGGTCCCTTTCAGAAAACCTAATCTCTGGTCAGAATTTTGTGATGTAAAAGGTGTGTTCCCTGGAGCAGCTTTCTCTGTCCCGTATTGCCAGTCCTAACACTGTAGATATTACTGTAATTTTACAATATATACATGTTGCATGATACATAGTACACCGATAAGAAATCCTCTTGTGGACTCCCATCTCCAGGGGAAAAACATTGGAGCTGTATCGGTTTGATGTGGTACACACAAGTCATGGTGCCCCTCAACAGACAGCAGTCCAGTTTTTAAGAAGGAAGGAAACTGTTTCCGTCAATTTTTCCTCAGGTTAATCCAGGCCCTCCCTAGTCACTATCTACTCTTTGGCTAGATGAACTTTGGATACACCACAGCTGTTGTACCTTCCAATCCCAACAGCTGCAGCTCAAAGCTAATTCTGCGTTGCCTGAGAACAGGCATAATGTCGTGGCTACTGAGGATCCCCCACAGGGTGTTTTTATCAAGCAAGAGAAAGCATGCTAGCTGTCAGGTGATGGGGTCTATTACACTATAAGGATCTACTCCTAATAACTCTCCATCCTGGCTTTACTGTGTTGTATTTCTCAGTAAAGTCCTTTCATCATCCTAGTTTTAGATAAAGAATTTTAGCATTCTCCGTCCTCACTCTGGTTCGTGTCACCCAGGGGATGTTTCCTGACACCCTAAGCTTGTACCAAAATTCTCGCTCAAGTTCACTGCAAACAACTTGAGGCTCCTTAGCACCTTTCTCTCCAGACCGATGCCTGCTCATCCTAGCAAGAGAGAAGAGCCCGTATCTATCTTCTAGTAATTATTGTATGTTCTGCTGCCTCATCAGATGACAACTCATGGTTTACAGTGTGACTCCAGTGGAGAACAAACATTGTTGGATTTGAGGAAAATATACTTCTTTGAGTCAAATCAGGCTGCACATTATTTCTATCCCACTTGCTCTTAGCAGTGCGTGGGCTGATCACTGGTAGTAAGCTGTGGTTAGAACAGAACTGAAGCTTTGCTGCCCTGGGTGTTACATGTTGCTGTAAAAGTTTAATCTAACGAACTAGAGAAGCCATTAGAGGAACTCCTGTGGTTCTCGATAGCAATGTTTCAACTCTGCAGCCCTCTTCAGGGCTAGCAATGACTGAAGTTTATGCACATTCACCATGGTGAAAATTACAGCTTAGCCCATACACTAACTTGATGTGTGGACCACAGTGTTAGATCCCCAAAATACCCTGGTATAACTGTGGGTTAAGTGCACCATTTATTCTAGACTTTCCCAGTTTTCAACCAGCCCACTCCATTATTTTTTATTATTTATAATTTTCTGTTATTTGTCTTTACAGATGAATCTCCCATCCCTTTTCAGTAGCACCATGACTATTATTAAATGTTGCATTGCAACACAGGGAGGGTCCTTTCAAGCCCTCAGCTCTGGTTTAAACATGCTTCCAGCACACAATATGTGAAGAAAGCACTACAGATTCTTTCCCACATATATATACAGTAGCTTCTCTAATATCATAGTTTTGTGCAAAATATTACTAGAGATCAGTAAAACATAATGAAATGAGAGCATCAGGAGTAACATATGTAAACTGTTCATCGGATGGTTAGTGGTTGTGATGTACTTGTGTTTTAGTGACCTACTGAAACATAAAAAATGCTATTTTGGTTTGCACTATTAATGGTAGCTTCCTTGTTGCCTCCATTTATCTTTTTCTCCTTCTTGCTTCACCTTTTTTTTTTTCCCTAGTCTGCCAATGTATAATGAGCAACTTCCTGTTGGAGTATTTTAATGTCAAAGACATTCAAGTGATAACCCAGGGGAGCTGGGGGAAACGCAGACAAACAGTAACCATAGGCAGAGAACAGGGACTGCGTGGTGGAGGAATTTTCAAGCTGAGCGTATGTGGGAAATTTCTAAACTGTTCTGAAAAGTATCTTAGAAAACCAGCCTTGTTGTCATAGACTTATTTATCTGTTCAGGGAATCAAAAAGCCCAAACTGAAGACCTGTCGGAGGTGGTGAAATGCCTGCGCCATGTCAGTACTATAACCTGGCCTTGTTCCTGCAGCTCTTCTCAATTCAGTTACAGGAAAAGGAGAAGTTGGGCAAACAGATCCCTTCCTGTTACATGGCTCTTGTACTATTTCCTTGGCCAAGTGTTTATCACTGACTAAACAGTAATTCCTAACGATCATCAGTATCTCTTCACACTAAAAAAACACTACAAAACTAAAATCATCTTATCAGGGAAGAAATACAGAATACTACAAACAAGGTTCTGAAGCACAGAGTGTAAGCAGAGCATGATCCTTTCTGAGCAGGAGGGCTGTTACTTGGGTGAGATGCCGTAGAGTAACTGGTGACTTCGCTTTGAACAATTAGCAACTGTTTTTCTCCTGCCTTGTGCTGCTGACTGTGGATTTGCTGCCCTTCAAGATGTTATGACTAATACATAAAGGGCTGCCCTCTCCAGACACTCAACTTTTCACTAGCTAGAGACTTTTTTTTTTTTAAAAAAAAAAAAGGAAAAAAAGCCATAAATCTGTCTTTGGCTGTCGGTCTCTAGGCATGTAACCTTTACTGTATATGCCATGCTGGCATTCGTTGTCTCGTCTGCACTGTGTATATCAGCCTCACTTCCTTGCTGTGTGCATTGCAGTCTCTTAAATCCTTCTGAATTTACTCTTCATCCTCCTCCCCCGTAACTACAAAACTAAACGGGAACAGGATCTCTTGGAAAAAGAACCCAAAAGGGTCTAGGCAATATTTTGTGCTGAATTTCTCTCCTTGGACCTTTATATATCATTGGTGTATCCTTCAAGACACCTTTGGGGTTTTGAAACCAATTTTCCATCATCATTAGTGAGAAACTTCATGCTTCCTTTCATTAATGTCTGGTAGAGGAATGAGAAGAAGAGCTGTATACGCACACTCTTTTTAACTTGATGCCATATGCAAATAATTAAACAAGACACAGAAGCAATGGTTAAAAATTCTGCAAAACTTCCTCATTAAACTAAGCAATTATCTGCAAGAAGAGAGAGATCTGAACCCTCTCCCTCCATATCCATAAAAAAATCTTCGCATCTTGCAGATGTTTCATTTTTGCCCAGGAGGAGAAGAATCACATTTAATTACTGTCAGGGGTGAGGACAACATGGTGGGTGCATAGATGGGGACATTCAGTTTGTGTCCGTCAGTGAGGTGGCTGTGACTTTGCATGTGATCTGTTGGGATATTGTATGCAAGATCACACCTCTATGCAAAACTGGTGGAAATGTTAATTGAGTTCTCGTGATGTCATGTGCTGCTGTGCAAAAAAATGATTCATGGAACTCTAGGGCCACGATTTGCTCATTAGTGGCTGTACAACTCAAGCAGTTCATACTTCCAGCCCTCTTGTCCTGCCTGCTGCATTACATTGGCATAATGTCTGTGAGCTGGGTTGTGAAGTGAACTGAGCAAACTGATTCAGCTGAGAAATACTCCATCAAAAACGAATGGCACTGAAGGGAAGTCATGTTTGTGGAGACAGGTGTATTTTCAAAGCACGAAATCAGAGTAAAACCCTGCGTGTTCAAGTCCTGCAGTACAGTTTATCTATTTAGTCACCTGCATGGTCCCTGTCACTTTAATAGCCAAGATTTTTACAATCTACAGTTGTGAAAACAATGTTGTTGTTCCCATTTTACAAATGAGAAGCCGAGGTAGAGAAAACTGAAGAACTCACTTAGAAAAGTGGGAAATCTGGGGACAAAGAAAGGTAGAGTTTGGATTTTCTACAGCTCAGGTTAATATTCCAGCTACTGAGCCATCCTCCTTTTCTTTAGTTACTGGAGAATAATGAAAAAGGTAAAATGTTTATTTTTTATATAAGAGGAAATTGAATATGCAAATCTGAATACGGGAATAGAATTTTTTAAGCTTACAGGCAGAAGTTGTGTAAATCTGCCAAGAACTTCAGTTAAGCAACTGTTTCACACTAGATAGGATGTAGGTTAGTGGTTTCAGCAAATACACAGATAATTAACTGAAACTTCATTTGTTCTAGCTGACAACATAAAAGCAATGCAAGAAAGAGGAAAAAATCACTTGGGAGCGGTGTGGCACCTTTCAAGGTTTCCAGTGTGAGACACACAGGATTACATTTGTGAGGTTTTCTAGTGCTAATGAAGGGATGTCAGGGTGGCAACACAAACCCCAATGTATTTGCTGAACAGGCACAACATAAGGAGTAGCCCAAATCTCCTTTTTCCAGACACCAGCGAACAGTTGTGAAGGGAAGACCACACACATTGTCTTCTCTTTCATCGGTGGTACAGCCGGCTGCAGCGAGCAGGTCCTGGGCTGCTACCCGCACTGCGGCACAGGAAGCAGTTCGTGTGCAATACGTAGCCAGGATGTCACTGCTGTCCCCGTGGGGTGCCCTTGCAGGTCTAAATGTGTGCAGAGAGGTCCTGTTCAACAAGGACTGTAAGACAAAGGGAGTTAACCGGCTGGCAAGCTCCTCTTTTCCTCACTCCCCCCAACAGCAGATAACAGCTGAGCAAGGCACCCTATTAATTTATTGCAGTCGTGAATCCCATGGTTAGTGGGATGTGAATTAGGGCAGCATCTGCCAAAAGTAGGGAGCACCCTCACCAGCTTCTCCCTTTGACTCCTTGCATTATATTGCTCTATTAGTAAAGTTAATATTAATTTTGTTTAGCTTTTGTAATGGCAAAGCCAAAAGTTTTGTTTCTATAACAAAAAGTTTTACAACCAAGCAAGTAGTGAGCGAGTTCTCCGGTCAGGGCTGTAAGGTGCTCAGCAACTTTTTTAGATTAGTTCCTCATAGGTGCTTTATGAAGAGCAAAGTTAGCACTTCAGGATAAATGCAATTCTGAAGTTTCTGGGAGGAGCTGGGAGGTAGTTGTAAAGTGTGTCTAACAGGCAGCAACAACAATCAGACACCAGCACTGGCAAAAGCACTTGCTGAGGTGTTTGTTGCTGCAGCCTTGTTTGCCAAATAAGTTGTCTGTAAACTCTGCCATCATTAAAATTCTCCGCAGTGATAACAGTATTTTTCCTGGAACATTTTGTTGAAGCTTGCAAATGGAATTATCTACTATGACTGCTCTTTTGAGCAGTGTAAATCTTCAACAACAGTCCTAAATAAACCTGTGATATACAGTACATGGAACACCTAGTTTTATAAATATCTCTGCAGAGGAACGCTAGAGGTAGGAAGAATAAATTACAAGCAAGAAAATGGTGTTTTAAAATGTACTCTAACCCCGTTTGCTCCCTGTTTCTCTCTGCACTGTTTCACATTAACTTAGCTCTAGCCTATGGAAAGGCAAAGGTCACAACTTATATTTACATAACACAAAGTTTCTAAATAACAAGCATTAAAGAAGTAAACCTTTGCAGGGAAAAAAAAAAAAAAAAAAAAGATGCTAACAAAAAATAATAATTTAGCTCTGTGGCCAGAAGGATAGCAGCACTGAGGAATAATATGCCACTTTAGCTGAAATACATAAACACCTACATGCACAAGAAAACCCAAAACACCAATCTCCCTACTGGGGAAAGAATATCTCATTTGAGTGGAGGTACAGCAAATTATTCTTTGTTGCCTTCTAAGTGCTCAGCCCGCGGCACTTCACGCCATGAAGGACAACTGTGTTTCTGCTTCAGGCTGTGACTGCTCCTCAGAAATTTGAAACAATTTCCACAGACTTGGGTGTCACCCCAGGCACAAAGTAATTCTTAATCCAATCCTGAACTACTATGGTACATAGATGTCCAAAGCTGTCTTTAGTGCCCAGAAAGGGAAGGAGATGGTCAGCACTGGCCTTTTGAGCACCCTCTGTGATCTCATTTTTTACAGCCCTGCCACGTCAGTGAATTTCGGGCTGTTTAGAGAAGACCAAAACGCTCTGGCACACCCCACTGCGGTGATTCAAAAGAGTCTGCTTCACCTTACAGCGCATATAGGAACAAGGAACTGCTCCTCCTCTCCCATTCCACCCCAGCCCATCTCATTCTTGCACTGCTCATTTTGGTCGGTTTTTGGATGAAAGAATCAGGTCAGGCAAGAGACCCTATAAAGTTCATATGGGATAGCGATGGTCCAGGTGTCTTATTGCAGGGCAGCTAACAAATCTAAAAGATCTTACCCAGCAGAAACAGTTGCATTACACTGTCCAAAGGAGATTAATAACCCAGTACAGAGGTTCCAGTGCTGCTGTACCCAGTTAGCTATGCTATGCTATCGTACCTTTAAATAATGCAGAGCAGGAATGATAAATCCAGTCATGTGTTAGGGAGCTTATATCATTTTCTAGCTATCTGGAAGATGACTTTTGTCACCCTTGCAATATAACTCTGATGCAGCTGCTACGACTGCCACATGCACTCCTGGCAGGGGAAAGCTCAAGTTTTTAGGTATTGGCCATGGTGCAGGATGATTGGGAAGAAATACAGAATTCATTTTCAGGATCACCTTCTACTCACAGCAAATGAGAAGTACATATGGATGTTTTCATTTTTCACACTATACTGCTGTCCCACGGGGCTCAGGTTTCATAACTAGTGTCAACGCAACAGTCAGTTGGTATTCATTACACCTGAACTAGAGCAAGGAGTTTCCGAAGACCTTAAGGAAAACATATTTGGTTTCTCATGCTCAAGAAAAACTTTGGAAAAATCCCAAGCATGGAAAGAAGCTGGGATATGAATTTTTTGACTTTCAATGAGCCATATCTGCACATACATATTTCCTGTGCTACCATATTTTATAAGGACTTTAGAGACTGATGAGATGTGACCAACCCCCATGGTTTCCCAGAGATGCAGTGAAGCACTGCTTCTCTTTCATAATTCAGGACTATGGCAATAATACTTGCATTATACACTCAGTTAAATTACCCTTCATAGAGGCAATGCTCCAGCCTGCTCCTGGGGGTACCAGGATGCTAAAAATGCTGTCTGTGAGAGAGCAAGTGAAACAGATTCTGGGTCCACTTGGTCCTTACAAGCCCCAGCTGGTAGCTATCACTCTCATCAAGAGTATTCAAAGTCTTTGCAAGGAGGGTGATATTGCTTTCTTGTCTTTGTTGTGGCCTTTCTGTGGCTAGTACCTCTTATTTACTTCTGAGGTGCTCAGAGAGAGACAGTAGCCCAGGTGCCAGGAAGGGGATGTACTTGGCACTCATGAGGTGGACTGCAAAAGGGCCATCTCAGCCCAGGGAAGATGGGAAGGGCAAGTGTGGGGCTGCTGGCTGGGGGATGTGTGATACAGGAGTATTATTATGGAGAAGGGGCAGCTGTGGACAAGGTAGAAGTATGGAAGAAGAAGGCTAGGATTGCAGAAAGGAAACTGAGTCCCAGTTTGAGGCATAGTTTGGGGATCATAAAGCCAGTGAGGGAAGAAACAAAGAGATAGGTGGGACCTCTGAAATGGAAGAGGCTCCAGTGGTGTGAAGACAGAGGGAAAGAAAGCTGTAGAATTTGTATCTTCACCATGTCCTCCAGGTAAATCATGCTCTATCTCTTTACCTCTCCATGGTGCATAGTGATATGGCAATCTCTGTGCCCTGCCTGCATAGCTCCTGAATTCTCTGTGTTGCCAGAATATTGCTGTACAGTGCCTCAAAGGTGCCTCCCTTCCTGTGAGGGATGATGTGGTCTCTGCTAGCACACACAGTGCCCTCTTTGGTTCAGAAAATGTTTTGGAATATTTGGGGTTGAAAGGTGCAACACTGATGTATTATTATCTGCTGAAAGGATATACCCAAGAAAGAATCGATAGCATCGCCTCAGCACATCGCTCCTCATGCAGGAGGCTCTTGGATCCTGCCCAGTGTTTGTAAAGCATGTGTAAATTAATGAACATATTCATTATTAATAATGACACAAACATGTGAAAGCCTTTTAGATGAATACTTCAAAGAGTACTAAGCCTACTACCAGAATGAAGTCTAAGCTTCAGCTGCAAAATGCAGTAGAAAATTGTGGCTGAAAGGAACACGTGTTTAAAATTAATGCTTTCAGAGTGGTGAACTAAAATATAATTCCCACACATACAGAAGACATATAGACTGGCTTTCAGTAGTGTAACGCCCTGAAATACCTACACAAGTAACCTTGTTTGGGATCAGCAGGGCTTATTCTATTTATTAAATCAATAAATGTAAAGCCTGTGAACCATTTTAGTTATCAGCTGTTGCCAAATGAATATCCCAAGCATTTCTAATCACAACCATCTGATTTCCATTATTTTGACCTCCTTCTTCTTTGGCTGGATCAATAATGTCTGATGTAATAATTTATCAACGTATACTGGGAAAATTATTGATTCTACTTGTGCACGTTAGATGGGAGAAAAATATGTCAGGCTCTCCCTTTAGTCTAAATGCCTTTCTGGATTTAAATTAAGCTGCATTCAGCGTTTGTATGAAGGATATTAGTGCTGTATGTAAAACAAATCACTGTAGCTGAAATGGGTGTTTTACTTGTCCCAGTTCCCCTGATGCCTTTATGGCACCCATCGCTGCAGTATCTGTTTTTCATACTCTAATTGCCTTGTGAAATCTCTCATTCCCCCTCTGCCTCCCACCCCTGTGCGTTCATACAGCAAACTGCAGCGCTGCCTGACACTTTTCATCTTGCCTCTTGGGGAGGCTGAACTTAAGGCCAACTGGAGATTTTATTTAGTTGAGATGTGCTATATACATAGAAAGCTTGCACATAAATCCTGGATGTTCACAGAATGATCAAAAGCGTGTGTGTCTAATGTGGTAGGGTTACCATTTGGTCATGATGGTTTTTTTAGGTGTGGGGTTTATTGGTGAAAGTAGTATTTGAAAGAAGATGACAAAGAAAAGCTGCATGTTGTATAGGTTATAATATGCTGGACTAACACTACTGTGCCTGAGAACTCTGAATTGCAATTAATTTACAGAAATCAAAGGCAGGGAAATCTGGCTAGGTTTATTTCTTAACAGCTCCATACTAATAGTACCTTGGAGGGAGGAAGATCAGAACACTAAAAAAAAACAAAGAAGTCAAAGTGCTGAGTCATTAAGTGGAACGAACCCATCCTCCTCCAGCTATAAGTTGTCATCAAATTACTTACCTATGTACATGTTGCAATAGCTAACTGTAGTTCCTTTTCCATATCCTATTGTTTCAGGAGGAGATGAAGCGACTTAAAAATTGCAAATGTTTTTCCCTTTAGATGCAAGAGCATAAATCACTAGTAATACTGAGCGCTCTGCCTCATATTGATTCTTTCGTGAACTAAGCCAGATGGGTTCAGATATGAGCATGATCTAATATTCCCCTTAGCTTGATTTATAGATTTCTTTGTGCATTACCTGACCATAAATGAGTCTTGCATTATTTCTTGTGTGCCTGTCAAATTAAAGAAAAATATTCTTGTTGACCTTTAAACCTGGGAGGAAAAAAAAAGTCAGAGACATTTTACTGCATGTATTACAGTGATCTTAGTGCTTACGTGCCAATTAAGGGTGTGTGATTATGAAAGAGGGCTAGTAATTTGTGTTGTGTGTAATGATTTCATTTTCTTGTAAAGCACGCAGTAGATATACAGACAGTAGCATAAACTACATTGCAGATATTCCTGGAAGAGAGTAAAAGAGAACAATTTGGCACAAGTCATTCCTTAATTTACAAAAACGAGCACTGATTGCAAGAACAGAAATGTTTTTCTGGTAGAAAATAATGTTCTTTAAAATGCAGGCACAGCAAGCAGAAATGCAGAATGACTGCCACATAAGGTGTTAATACCATTAAGGGCAATGAACATCACGAGTTTGCTGACCCTAGAGACCTCTTCTGTGAACAAAATGAGTTTAATATGTATGGAAAATAACAAGCAATGTATCATGAACCTATCGTTAGGGCCCAACTCTGTGCCTGGGACTTGCAACCGAAGTCTGGTGGGATGCACTTAAGTTTTGTCTGCAGTTCATGCATAGGCTTTTTGCTCAGGGACTGATTTCAAAACAACAACCCAGGTCCTCCTCCCACAGCTCTCAGGAGTGTTTCTACAGCCTAATGAGCCTCTGCATTTATCTGTAATTAATGCTCGGAGCTATCAAATCTACCCGTTAAAAAATAAAAATAAATTTTTGCTATTCTTCAATTTCAGACCAGGTGAAATACAGCAAACTGCTCTGAAACTATTCAGCAGACCGGATCCCTGTCAAATATCTGTTCAGGTTGTATCTCTATTCTGTCTCTCTATCAGGAGATGACATTTTCAGCATGAGCACAATTTTGCCTTCTGTCTTCTAAGAAAACAATTTATTTTTAAATTTTCTTGGTCTTTCCATGCTCTGTGGACATGCAGCAAAACTTGGCCGGTAGCCCTGGTCTAGGCTCTTCTGGGAACAGGCAGACCTGTTTGTGTTCTCAGCTCTCTCTTACAGAAATTTCTCCATGTGTCCATATAAACATAAAAACCTCTTTATAGATTTTCTCCAGCTCAGGTATGTTCAGACCAGCTAACCCCTTCCTACAACTGAAAACAGGGATTGGAGAACACTAATGCTGCCTTTCAGTCCCTTGTTAAGGTCATTCAACTGTTGAGTACCCGCTGCCCAGCCTGCAGTCTTTGTTACTTTATTCGTAAATACTCTGTGGCAAGGAAGTTTTTTTAAGGCTTCCACTTGGCCAAAGGCTAAAGTGTATCCAGTGTTTTACATCTGTCCAGGGATGCAACTAAACAGGATATTTGTTTTGGGGACCAGAGTATTCATGAGAGAAGGTCCTAAGCATAGATTTTCTTTGATTTGAATGTGTTATTTGAATTTGAGTGGCTGGCCACTTTTTTTTTTTTTTATTATTGCAGTGAGCTTCTAGTCCCCGAGACGGGGGTTCTGTGGTGCTAAAGACACTTTTATTATATATGAGACTTCAAGTGATAGTCTTTGCCCTGAGGAGCTCACGATAAAAATAAGTAGACAGATAGAGAGATAAAAGACATGATTCAGCATCAGATGTAATTTGCTGTATGAAGCTGATCCAATTGTATTCGAAGGATTTATTTTACAGATGAAGAAATTTAGGCGCAATGAAATTAAATGACTTGCAGAAAATACCACAGAAGTCTATGGAAAAGTAGGAACTAAAACTCTGATTGCCCCTAGCTCCCAGGACAGCCCTTCCCTTCAAAGCAGAGGGAACTATTTATACCTTATGTGAACACAACTACACATGCTGTACATCCTAATCTGGAGAAATTATACAGCCCTACGAAGTTATGCCATGCAGCAGATTTTTTATTCCTCTACTGAGCATCAGTCTGGCATTATCTCTTGTTTCTTCTGTGAGCAGTTTTACTCAGAGATACTCTTTTGACTTCTAGCATAAATGGTGCTTTAAGGAAAGCTCTTTGTTGCATAAAGACATAGAAAATACATCTCAATTCCCTATTCTGGTCAGTATATTTATATGAAAAGTATTGTGGCAGTAAATCAAAACGCAGTGATTGCCATTCCCCTTCCCGTGGTGATTTATAATTGTGGATTTACATCTGGCTAAAAGACACCGTTCAGACTGTCTGGCTTGCATGGTAATAACAGCAAGCTCTCCTCTATTTCCTTTCAGTATGGCAATGGAGACTGAGAGCCCCTTCACTTTAAACAATTCAACGAACACATAAAATGAGAGTTAAAACATTTTGGAAAATACAAAAATAATAAAGCACGATCAGTGAAACCCTAAATCATAATGACAATGTGATCCAGTGTCAGTAGAGACGCTCCCTGACTACTGCGGAGTTTAAGCGAAGCATTTCTCTATATGGTGAATAAAAAGAGGGAAGAGGCAGGGAAATAATATTCAAGAATTTTTTAATAGAATTGAGGGGCTAATAGCAGAAGAAAACTATTCACCCTCCGGTACTACAGAGTTTTGCTTCACAGAAAAAAAAAATAGGATACCATAAGACCATGACATCATGTTCCCTTTAATAACATTTCTGTCTGAGCAGTATAAACATCCACAAGTCACCTTCACATTTATGAACTATAAATGTAATTATCTTTGGTTTCCTTTGTTAAACCCGCTCAGAAGTTGTTGGGTTTTTTCTTCAGTTGCCTAGGAAAAGCAGCTACACGAGGCTGAGGGCTGGTAGCTTGCTGTTGGTAAGGGTTGGACTTGTATTCTTGTTTGAGAAGTAAAACAACAGATTACCTGTAAGATATTTACCATATAATGAAGAGGATCGTAAAAACAGACTGTTTGGAGGAGTTTTGTGCTGGCATCAGGAGTTCAGCTTTTGTCCTTTCCTAAGCTCTGCCGTGAACAGCCCGTGAACCTGCTCGAGGCAGTCCTTGAGTTTGCACTGAAAGGAAATGCTGTAACCCATGCGTTTCCCCTGAGCTCTCCTTGCTTTAACACTCACAGAGCTGTACGGGCTGGATGTGGGTGTTAGGAATTGATTCTAGACCTGAAATGTCTGACAAAGACTAAAGATGAGGAACAAAAGACAAAATTAGCCTCTGAGTTTGCCCAGATACTCAACCCCCTAGCCACCCAAGCCACCTATCTTTGCAGTTCCTGACATCTTCCAAGGGAAACAACTCTGTGCTCTGCAGATCAGCTGTGCACGGAAGAGAAATACCACTAAATTGCTGGGCACACCATACTGCCCCTTATAGGGCAGCGCAGAGATGAATTAAGCTGGTCTTTTTGGTAGTATCCATCACGACAGTCAAAGCATTAAATCCTTCTCCTTGTCCAGCAGTTTATTCCATAATAGAAACAAAGGCAGTAGTGACAGAGAAAATCACTTGTGCCATCTAGTTTATCCTTTGCTTGGAAGAAAGATTGTTTCTTGTGTTTGTTGTCTTTACAGATGATACCTCACCCTGAATTGCCACCTGACCTACAGTCTGACAGAGAAATGGAATAATACCCAGACAAAGCATGCCGGGATTCCTGGCTTATTGTTTGTGTCGCAGCAGAGAATGAGATCAGGGCATGGTTTGCCAGATGAAAAGAGGGCAGGACTGTAAACCTTCCTCCTGCTCAGGGGAGACTGTGAGGGAAGGAACAGGAGGAAATGGAGCATTGTGTGTCTGTGAGCTGTGCTTTTCTAAGGGGGCGGTAATCTGCGGGAGTCACTGGAAAAGGAATAAATAAAGGAATAAATACTGCAGTGGTCTTAGCTGGATCCTGAAGGGATCTTCTCTCCTGATCCAAGGGATTCTCTGGGAAAGGAGCTTCTTCCCTAACATTTTTTTTTCCTATGGGACTCAAGAAAGAAGTCACATCATTGATCTCTGTTTCTCGCTGTAGTTGTACAGAAGGGCAGAGAGGAGGAGAGAAAGGGGCAGAGGGTTATGTCCCGCAGGGCTCTGCACAGCAGCTGGAAGATGCAGTTGCTCCTTCACACCAGATCCTCCAGGACATCACTTTGCAATGTTGGCAATGGCTTTTCATGGCTTCACGTGTGCTCTTATGCCACAGGTTACAATTTAATTTCAAGCAGGTGTTTGCTTTTGCAACATTCAAGATGACTAGAACGACACCTAGGGCAGTAAAAAATAACAAAAGAGTTGTCATGCTTTCACTGATGCAAGGCCCGGGCTATGGGAGACTCAGTAAGACGTTGCCACAGGAAGTGCTGCAGGTCACCTAAAGTATGTTCCATCCCCAAGTTTGTGCCTGTATTCATCATCTACATATGCCTTTCCTGCTCCCCTGTCCTCCTAGGTCTCTTTGAAAGTAGCCTTTCATGTCTGGGCAGCCTCCTGTGCTCCACTGCACCAGTCCCTTGGGGCAGGGGTGGCAGCTCTCTGTTCGGCTCCTTTGGCTCCTTCTCATTCCAGCCTTCAAGTCTTCAGCTCTTGCTCTCAAGCTTGCACCTTCCCTTTGCATGCCTTTTTTTTTTTTCCCCTTTGCCTCTCTGGACAGTCCCACCCATCTTTTCTTGCCTTTTGTAGTCACACCTTGTGCTGTCTTTGCCAGACTTCAGTTTGTATGTTTTGAAGTCAGCGGTGTGTGGAAGGGGATACGGGGCTGTCTCTGCCAGCACCATCCATTAGTAGGGGATCAGGAAAAGCAGAACTAATCGATCAGTGCCTCATCATGGAGGGCTTCTCGCACTCCCTGCCCGCTCTCCCACCTGGCTGCCGGTGTGGCAGAGCCCAGCTCGGTGAGCAGGAAGCCCAGCCAGCTGCTGGGAGCAGGGCGTGCTGCCTGCCTGGCCCCTGAGCATGCTCCTGCCCCCAGGAGAAGCCAGCCCCATTCCCTGCTGCAGGGTCACCAAGACGTTCGTGTTGTTGTGCATGGAGAACTGGGCGGGCTAAGCAGTTAAATGATAACTAGAGAAAACGGTGATACTTTGGGTGAAGACAGGGATAACAAGTTTTTGTTCTTAGGGACAGACAGGAAATAGTGCTTTCCAAAAGAGTGTTATCACAGGATTTATCTTCCCTCTCTGAACACTGTCAGTATACAGGGACAAAAAGCAGAGGCATGCTGGTACGCTGTTGTATTTAGAACAGCCACAGAAAATTAGGATCCAAATCAAATCCAAGGTATCATGTGATTACATGGCAGGCTTTCGTAGCTGGAGATCTTCTGTGCCACGCTCAGCCCCTGACAGAGCAATGTGAGTGATGAGCTCCTATTTAGGAACTGACAAATTTGTGTGGATCAATGATTATTAAAAAGAAAATGTCATTAAAGAGGACAGTTCAGTGCAGTATCATCCAGGACTTGTCAATGTGTCTGCTGGGAAAATTAAAATAAAGTCATCTTACAATGCATATTTCAAACATTTAGAATTTAATAATTAACTAACAGACAGAAGCAGCAGTCAATTTCCAGAGTGCATGTTGGCCTCCATTAAAAACACGGATTCTCTGAGAGGCAGGAGATCATAGCTTCTTAGGATTCTTACTTAAACCTTACTGAAATCTTTCATTTACAATATTATTGTAAACTATTTTTTTAAATGAGGGTGGCAATTAACTAAATATCTTACAAATTACTCTAAGCATAAAAATTCATTTTGATCATTCAAAAAAAAAAAGTTTATCTGGAATTATCTGAAGTTCTGAAGACTTCTGTTTCAGTGAGTGAAGTGAAGAACTCCGTTTGGTTTTGGGACATACCTGAAGCAATTCTTCCCCCCACTAGTTTTTGGTTAACCACGGAGCAGAACAATGAATTATTCAGGTAGTTCGATTCTCACATGAACGAGCCCTGCAGATGTTAGTCCTTTTCATATTGTTGTATGAAGTCAGCCGTGGCTCTGATGGGGCGGGTGAAGTGGTACTAAAATTGGTTGTATTGCTAGGAGTAAATATTTGTACAGTTTGGTGATGGAAGATCTTTTGGAAAGCTTGATGTGTCCTAAATGATGGTAGTCATTGCTGCCATTGCTACTCATTGCTGCTAGTAGTTATTGGAGGGTGTTTTTTTCCTCAATAAACTTAGAACTAAGAACTAGTTATTTTAAACACAATATTATTAATAAAAGTATTTATTTTCTCATACATTTTCAGAACTAAGACCCTAGATGCAATCTAGCTGAAGCCCAGGGTGGAAAGCCAACTCTGTTTCAAACAACAGAGAGTTAAGTAAAAAGAGAGGGCTGATAGAGTGATGGAGAAGTACAGGGGAGAGCTGGAGAGCCCTGGTTAGCATGATAGATGATTCTGTCCTACAGGGGACATCATTACTGTCAGGTTCCACGCAGCCATCAGAGCGAACGAGAGATGTGCAGAAATCTAATCTCGGCACATGCACAAAGGGACCCATGCTGCAGTTCAGAAGATATTTTCTATCTTCCCATACTTTGACTTTCTTAGAAATCTTACTGTGGCCTAACTTCACAAATGTATGTTCAGACTTCTCCCTTCCTCACCCTTCCTGTTTTTGTGGGGAGCGGTAATTCTTTCCCCATACAAAGCTCTCATTCCCCGCTGTGGTCTCCTTTCTCACAATGTGATACAGCCTTTTCCTGAGGCCTTTTGCTTTGTACACTTCTCCTTGCTAGATTTGTTATGAATTTTTGGAGGAGGAAAAAAAAAAGCAGTAAGGTGAAAAGAGAGACAGTCCTGCTTCATGAACCACAGCGGCCTGCTGAGCGGTGGGGTTTCCTGGGCACTGCATGGGGCGGGTGGACCCAGCCCCAGACTGGATGGCTCAACTCGAGGGGTCACAGGGGCAGACCTGGCAGTGCCACCAGAGGGTAGATGTAGGGTAGATCAAAAACCTCAAGATGGAGCGTTTCTCCTTTCCCAAAACTAAATTTCCTTCCCAAGAATTTTGTATTCCATTACAGGTTTTAAAAGTGAGGATTTTAATCTTAAATGTAACAAAAATTAGAATTTTCCATAAGTCAGAAACTCTTATTTCAGCAATAAAACTGAGGGAGCCACGATAAATGGAGAAACCGAATGGTTTGGGCTGGGTAGCTAACTTTACTTTCTAGCACGGCAGAGAGGGGGGCCCTTACAGTGGGCCCAGGCACAGTCCTGAGGACAGCTCTTCCTCCCAGGTGAGCAGCTCACCTACGCAGAAGGCTGCTCCCAACTCATGCAAGGTTTTTGCTTCAAACAGAAGTTGACCCTAGGAGTTTTTGCTGTCAGATACGTTTTTTAGCCTTGCTTCCTTCTGTTTATACCTTGGCAGCAGAATCGAGAGTTATTCAGTATATTTTCATTTGCCAAATTAAATTTGGAGAGAAGAGATTTCACAAAATAAACCAATATAAACAAAAACAGTGCCTCTGGGTAAGATGATATAGATAACTGGGGGAACTGCATGTAAATCCATATAAGTAATGGCTGTGCAAAGCCATGATGCTGTGTATTTCTAGTTACCAACCTTCAGAAGAAGAAGATGAAAACAAAGGAGGGCAATGATACATGGATTAGAGCGTATAGCATGGGAAGAGGCTGAGAAAGCTAAATTCAGAGTCTAGTGAAAGAGAAGGCTCAAGGGGAACATGATCACAGTCTATAAATACCTTCAAGGTAACAATAGGAACGAAGGGAGGAAATTATTCACAGTCTGAGAAAATTGTAGGCCAGGGAGCAATGGCCTGAAGCTAAGAAAGAAAAAGTTTAGGTGAGATATTAGGGGGGAAAAAGAAGCCCTGACAAAAGAAAGCAACAGGGCAGTTTAATAGCTGGACAGGGAGAGTGTCCAGCGTAGCATAGCTGCCAGCTTTGTGCAACAGCTAGATGGCATATCACTGGGAGGGAACAAATAAAAAAATAAGAGGTGGAGGCTTTAATCACACGCACAAGAGCCAGATCAGATTGCAGGAGTGCCTCTTGGTTGTGCGGTCTCTGCTCCGCTAATGCTGCATAGTGCTAGGTGGAATTTCAAGGCAGAGCCACCTCTGAGCTAGAGCAGCTCCTTCCTCTGCTCTCACCTACGTGTGTCATTATCTGTCCTGGGCACATGGATATCCCCGCGTCCAGGTGTGGATGAACCCCAGGTCGTGCCCCCTTCCCAAGGACTGCTTTCTGTCCTGCCAGCAGTGATATCAGGAGAATAGCAGGCAGAAGGAGCAGCTGTTAGTAAGGCAAGGCTGCTGACATGAAGGGCTGTCAGAGGTTTCCAAGTCACGTAGGAATGAGTAGCTGGAGGTTTGCGTTCTGAAGAGAAGGCCTTTCCTGGAGGGAAGGAGCAGGCAGGGCCCTATCGACTGCAGTTGTGGGTCCCCACCATGCCAGTGCTCCTCGCTACTTATCTTTGCCCTAGAAATGTGAGGAGATGGGGTCAGCCAGGTCTGCGACAGGCTGATTCTCTAGCACATAGAGAAAGGTGTTTCTCATGCGTGCTGCACATTTAATGCTGGTACAGAAGCAGCAGTGTAGCAGCAACACTGGATCCGAAACAATTTTGTACCGTTTTAAGAGTTTAATTTTAGATTTGTTCTTAGTGAAACCAAAAAGCCTGATGAGTCTACACTGATGTTCTCCAGTGGAGGATCACCACTTCTAAGATGATCCAGGCAGCTGGTGCGTGTTTTGCCAGTGGTATCTTAGTGACAAGCATCTTGCAGAGGGAGCTTCTTGGTTTCATTGGTTTCTTGTTTACCAAGAACTACTTAATGTAACGATTCTCTGACATCTTCACAACAGGTGGTAGAAGAAACATTTCCAAAAGCATCTATGTAAAGTCAGGGGTAGAAGTGGATTACAGAGAAGATCCCTTTGTGGTAATGCCAGTCACTAAAAATATCAGGTATAATACATTGAAGACCAGGAACAGTGACAAGTTCTGCTTTTCTTTTGGTTTTAAAGCTAATTCTGTACTGCTTGTTGTGCTGAAAAATTACTGATAATTACTGGTGAAGTAAGAAATCTAAAAGACTTTCAAAATAATCTTAGAAATTCCCCTTTTTCTTTTTCAAAGTATTCTCTGTCCTAAGGAACCTAGGTAGGAAAGTACAAGATTTCCAGGAGGTATGTCCTTGAAAAATCTGGAACAAATAAAGGCACAAAAAAGCAGCCTGTGTCTGTTAGACCTTCCCCGAAGTTGCTTTCATTCAATAACTTGGCTGTAACAATCTGCAGTTCCGTACATAAGCTCAAACAATTGTATTTCTAAATAGCTTTGTAACTGAAGGGAAGTGCAGTCATTCTAAAGACATATCTCTCTTACAGTCTATAATGAATGTAATCTTCAAGGGGCAATATTGAGAAGTTATCTTCTCTCAATTACACAATTTTTCTGTTAAAAATGTCATGTTACAATCTTAGGTTATCAGCTCCTCTGGCCATGAACACTGGTTTGTCAGTAAAGCATCCTAGACACCCACAGTATACTATAAGAGTACTAACGTTAAAACATTTTTTTTTTTAATCTCACGTTAATATAATCTGTCAAGTTATTTTCCCCATGTAAATACAAAGGGCACAACAGCTGTTTGGAGATCTCCAATTGTAGCCATTTTCTGGCTATCTCCACAGAAAACGCCTTTGGCTAATACAATTTAAACCTCTTCTGCAAATGCATTTTCATGCTTTGAAGTTAGCTAATAACTTCTGCCACTTAACAACACCGCTCGGTGACGTGCTCGCAGCGACAGAAGGGGACACAAGCCCTGGCGCTGCTCCCTGCTGCCCGCCCATGTGCTGCAGCGCGGCTCCCAGCTGGGCACAGCTGCCGGCAGCTGCCCGTGGTGCGGTGAGCAGGACGAGGCCGCAGGGCTCAGAGCTGCGTTTTTACAGCGAGCGCAGGAGGCCGGAGCGAACTTCAGTGATCTGCCCGGAGTTAGGTCCCAAGGTCACAGCCCACATCAGGAAGAAGAAGCAGAAATTACAAAGCGCTGGGCTGCGGCCAAGCCCCTGGGAAGCTTGCATTTAGCATATCATTCTCTGAGCAGCAGGGTGAAGCCTTAGCTCCCTTTCAGACAGAATTTGAATGGGGTTTGTTATAGGATCACCAGCCGACTTTCCGTGATGACTCCGAGGCGGATTGTGATTGCGTGGGGGAGGGGGAGCCCAAAATGATGATGATGAGGATGATACAGCCCTATCAAATATTTATGAAAACCAAATGGATTTCGGTGCTAGCAACGTGCTGATGTTATAAGAGACTTCAGATAAACTCTTGACATTAACTGAAATTCAGACTTCTCCCGATGTAATCCAGAGGCTCAATGAGCTGCTTCTGGTATCCTGAATTAACAATGCTGCGCTGAAGGTTAATGGTGACGTAGTTAGAGCAACACAATGCCGTTAAGTGCAGTGATGTCTTTCTTGGCTGTAGATGGTACTTCCAGACTGCCATCAGTGCTGGAGACCCACATATAAGGTGCAGGGTTAGAAGACTCCGAGACCTGTGTTTCAAGATGTGAAATGGTATTGTTGTCGGTCTCTGCAGGCAAAGGGGCAGCAGGAAAGCATTTTCACCCTCATCTGTGAGGGAAAAGCACTGACATAAAGTGCTGGGGGAGCTGCCCTGGCTGTGATGGCACTGCGCTGGGTGATGGCAAGCAGTGGAGATGTGAGAGCTTGGGCAGGGCTGAGTAAAGGCAGGAGGAACTAATCCCTGAGTGGGCAGCAGCTTCCTCAGTTTGATCTTCCCTCTGTAGCTCACAAGTCGATGAGAACCATCCTGCTAGGGCATTACAACTGGTTCTTTCAAGGGCTGTCCCAGGACTTTGTGAACAGGGGACACACAGTTAGCAAGAAAGGCTGGCCGTGTGCTGGGGCTGATCTAAGTAGCTGTTGTGAAGAAAAGCCAGAAAAGTAACAAACTAGCTTTTGTAGATGGAAGTGTTTTTTTTGTTTTTGTTTTTTTTTTTTTTAAAGCAAGTGTGATGCAGTATACCCTTGGGGAAAGCTGGAATAAAGAATAGAAGCCTTTGTAAAACGCTGTAGAGATGGCAGGGAACAAACTCTCCCTACAACTGGCAGATGTTGAAGTCCGTGTTGGATGGAGTAAGCCCTGCAGTGGGAGACGCATAAATGAAATAGTACTTGGTCATGCTCTGTCACCCCCATCCCAACACCGTGATAACCTCCAAACGAGCAGGTTTCAGTCACTGCAGATTAGGACAGGACTATCACTTCTCTTACAGGAGAAACCAAGCAAATACATTTCTGCCATGAGAAACAAGGGCTGCCTTCTGTGAGCACTCGTTTCTCTGAGCCTTTGGCATCTGCTGAAATGAAGAAAATAACTACTATTCTGAGCTACAGCACGAAGAGGAGATTCATGGCATCCTCCCCTGTATGTGCCTGCAGATTCATATCTTTTATTGACCGTAATGATACTTTTACACTTTCTTCCTTTATCTCATAGCTCTTTTCACAAATGAATTTTGTAATTCCTGAAAAAAATGAGATGTCCAAAAGTTTGGAAACTGAAGATCTATAGGGTTATTTTTTTTTTTTTCCAAATGAAAGAGCAATGTTTTTATTCCTTTTTATGCACTAGTCCAACTTCCGATGCAGCTTTCAAATTTCTGAAATTATTTTACTGATTCAGCTCATACCGATATATACGCTTTAAGCAGATCAAGCAGGTCATGCAAAAAAAACTTTTAAAGTCTATTAAATAATTATTTATGTAACATCTTCCATTAAAGAACTTAAAAGCAACAAAAATTAATTGATCTTCGAGTTAAGTAGTGTACCCATTTCAGGATAAAAAATCGAAGGCATATTAAATCAAATATTCAAATGTGGCTGCCTAAAGTTAGTCATCCATATATGTGCATTACTAGCTGACTGCTGCTTTGGTTCTCCAAACTCAGAAGGGACAAGTTTTGCATGTGAGAGTCACACTGAGCAGAAAGAGATACCAACATTTCTCGAACTTATTCTGGCATTTCATTTCAATGGAATTAAAAGGGACCCCAGTTTAAATACCAGCTTCTCTTGCATCTTTGGCTCAAATTAGCAATTATTTAAAAACAAAGCAACTCTTATTTAGCTCCCAGCTATACCTGGATGTCAGATCACAAGGTGTTTGAGTTCAAAAACCACCCTGAAAGTTTACGTAACTGATCCTGCAACCTTTCCCGATGCAAATAGTTACTGCTAGCTCAATGAGTGTCATTTACTTAAATTAACTGACTTTCAGGAGATCATTTCTTGTACAGATGGGGGACATAAGATCAGCCCCTGGGAGATTTCATCGTGGCCTCGCTGCCCATTGGCAGCATTGAGCACAGGAGCCGGCCCCACTGGCCACCACGTGTCTTAAGCCCAGGCGCAGCCTCCGGCCCCTTCTCCCAGGGCAAGGACGTGCAGCTGCTGGGGAGCGAGGCTCCGTTCTGATTAAGAGTGAAAGACCATTTATGCATGCTGTGATATACATTTCAAATTAAGTATTTTAAGGGAGGTGCGATAATTGTCAGGTCTGCATATTTAATGGACCTTGAGCTATAAACATGCTCAGAAAAGTGCCTAGTTAATATCAGTTTGACAGTGAATTGGCACAGTGCTGAGCTCCAATGCATCAAATTAGCATCGATCCGCAAAATGTTACTGAAAGGCTTCTTAAATCTGCCAAGTTTTTAAAATCAATCCCAGAGAAGAGGGCTTCTCCCCAACCCCTGCCTTTCTTAAAGTCCTTTCTAATTCCCTACCAGCAGTCCAAGGGCATTCCTTTAGAAATGCCTTAGAAATGTTAATTCTTTTCAAACTTTGTCTTCCCATTCTCGTTCAATAGCAATCGATTCCTCTTAGGTTGTTTCTTCTGTTTTAAATCCTCTCTCTGGGTCAGGAGGAGCAGGGCTGTGACCATGCAGTGCCCATCCGAGGTGCAGACGGGCTCCGTGCAGCCAGTGCACATTCGCTACTCTGGGATGCAGGTGCTCCGCTGCCTCCTGTGGGTGGATAACAACTTCCACGTGGGATCTGAAGGAACTGGCACTGCCCCATTACATTCCTCCATGGCTTTGGTCCTGGCACCTTCAACAGCTTCCCCTCTCCCTGTGTGATATTAATACAGCTGGGCTCAGCAGACCTGGCTATGCTGGAACGCCCTCAATAAACACAGAAAAGCTGGCTCGCTCTTCTCTCTCAAGCAGCGGTGACTCCGCTGCAGTTCCAGCTTCGCCTGCCAGGGATGGGGTTTGTTAACCTCCTGGTAGCCTGCAAAGCCACCCTGCTCCAGGCTGTCCGGCTGGACAGGCAGAGGAGGGATGGCTGGGAAGGGGAAGAGTTTGACGGAGGGGCTTACGCAGCCAGAAGAGGCATCCTCCTGGGCAGCCTCATCCCGGTTGGTATTAGCTCACTTTGCTTGTATTTTGCTCTATGGATTTTCAATAACTATGATAGAAGAGCGTACATTGAAAGAAAAGAATTAAGATACAATGGTGACATTTTTCTCCATAATTTTTTATCTTAGTCTAAGCATGGATACAAATGGTAGGGTAAGGTTTCAGTACTTAATAACAAAGCTTTCCTTGAAAATGCCCTGTAACAGCTATTGAAATGTTTTGCCAGCAAAAGTCACACTGCAGCACCTGCAAGGCTTGTGACATTCATCTTTATTCCCTGAAATAAGGGGAACTGGATGGATTTCAGAAGAAAACCACTGAACAGGCTGTTGCCTGCAATGTAGGATGCGTGTGTGCTATGGCACAGTCACCATGAGACGGCAGGGGCCAGCACCAAACAGCTCCAAAAGTGGTGCTGCCAGACCTGGAAGGTTGTCCCCAGATGGCAGACAGTGTGCTGCAGCGGTGTCCCTGCTTGCTCCAACCTCAGCCATCCTCCCGCTGTGTTGCTCACCCTTGGGGTCATGCCATGAAGACCAGGCCCTGCCGTCCCATGGCTTGCTCTCATCATGGCACATGCCCTGCGGCTGGAGCCACAGTGGTGGTACTGGGACTGCAGACTGTGCCTGCGAAGCCTCTCCCAGCACAGTGACTGCTGCAGTTGTGCCCTGGCCCAGAAACTCCCAGAGATGTCTGGGCAACTTGTTTGGGGTTGTCCTCACCACGTCCCACTCACAACCAGGAGCAGACGGAGGCTGAAGGTGTTGCTCCCATGGCTCAGCTGAGGTCGGGGAGGAGTGTTGGCTGCTGTGAGATGACTCAGGCTCACATGCTCCTTACTGCTATCAGTTAGAGCTCTTAATCACTTTGTGCTGTTTCATCCTATAACGTGAATTCACTTCAAGCTGTGAAATTCACCATTTTTGCCATGACTAATGCATGAAATCTGCCACCTTCCTTCATGGTTTGCTTTGTATCCTAGTTAGGCATCGTCTGTCTGATTAGGGAAATCTGTGGTTTGTTTCTTGCAATCGAGCCAATAGTTTTATTCCCCTCCTTTCGCCTTCTTGCATTCAACTGTGATTTCACTGTCATTTTTGTCCTTCCATGCACCAGGAAGGAGCAGCGTGGAAGCCATCTTTGCTGGGATCTGCACACGGCAAGTCCTGGCTTTCCTCTTCTACGTAAAGCGTGGGCTGGGCTCGATCTTCCATCAGTTGGAACAAACCCGAAGCTCTACCCCTGGCTTTGGTTAAAGCCACTTACGTCTATTATGTTTACAATCTTATGACATCTCTCCCTGCCTAGTTACTGCAATATTTTGGAAATCATCTCCCACCTGCCTTGCTAGTGCCTTGTTTCATGATACAGTCATCTGTTACTCTTTATATTGAACATTGCTGGCATTACTAAATGCTATAAATACACCCAGCATACTATCAAAATACACAAGCACCTGACTGGTCTTGCCTACAAGAAATACTATTAAGCTTTCATTTTTCACATGCTCTGGGCAAGATCCAGGGGGTGCTCGAGGAACATCTCATAACAGAATTGGGTCCTAAATTGTCATTTTCTCATTGATTTGGTTAATGTCTAAAAATATTTTCCCATACTCTTAATGTCTTAATTGTTCTTTGAAGAAGTGGACAGTCCATCCATCCTTTAACCTGTAATTTACACCCTCTTACATACCCAGTGAAATATTATTTTAGTATTTCTGTCACTGAAATACAGTGATAAATTGTCTTGGTTTAAGATCAGCAGGAACAGTATAATGGATGTGCAGGAGAGCTTATTGACTTGCTCTTGCCAAAATGGAGTCCTGCCATGAAGTTCAGAGGGATCACAAGCTGCCTGGGGTACTACTCATGCTTCAAATAGTCCTTTTTAATGGTAAAGCATATGGGTTGTGGTATGTGGAGTTTGAGGAGGTAATGATAGGAGAGCAAAAGAACACCTTCCCTCCTAGCTCAACTCATTTTCACCACAGCTTTCCTTTCCATCTCTCCTTTCCCATAGTCTTTTTTTTTCCCCCCACCAGTTTCACACACTGAGTTAATCATCTCCCTATCTGAAATGCAATCATGTAAATAAGATCAGCAGCACCATTTCTATTAACAGATAGATAAATGGAAAAATCTCTGAGAATCCTTGGTTGTAATTAACCCTTCATCAGGAACCCAGAGGAGGAGGTTCAGGAATATCCCACGCGTACCTTCATTACTTCCATCCAGCTACCTGAAAACCCGGGGGCCTGATCCTGCTTCTGCTCTTGCAGTTTGTAATATCTCTTTGACTGACTGACAGCAGGATTGATGCCTGGTGCTCAGCACCCCATGCTCTTCTCTACATCCACTGCATTCAGCATGGGACTTCTGCAACCCGTCTAGCCCAAGCTACTCACTTACCCCCATTGTGCAATAAAAGCTTTTACTGTGCCATCCTGTTTGTGATCAGCAGAAACATAAAAAGCATATTAGCAAATTGATTTTTGGCATTAATTGTGAGCAAAGAGCATTATACTGAGGACAGATACTGTTGGTTTTTTTTTCAGCAGAAAAAATCTATTTTAGTATTTTGAAGTGATTCTGGAAGATGCTGAGATAAGCCCAACGGACACACTTTTCAAATACCACAAGGCAAAGAGTAGTTACTGAATCTCTTCAGTCTTATTAGCTTACATAAACATAAAAATTTGAATAATGTTTAAAAAGCTAAATTCTCCAGATAATCCGTAATCAGTAAATGTTCATTACTGGGATGCAGGCAACGTGCATGAGATTTCCCAGGTGACGTTTTGGGAAGTTACCAGATGCAAAAGGTGCAGCAAAGCCTTGCTCTGCGGGGCTGGGCAGAAACTTCTGTGGGTTCCCACGGTGGCCGGGCAGCAGCCAGGACCTCCCCGGCCCCGCTCAGCCACCACCAGAGAAAATCGGAATTCACCATCTCGTTATACAGCTCTGGTGATTTATAAATAAACCATCCCCACGCGATGATTGATGTCTCCATATAAATAATTAAGTCCTGACCTTACGTTATGACACTTGCTAAATTTTTTGGCACTTGGAACTAATACTCAGAAAATATCCTTGGTGCCAGATAAATAAAGGTGGGGTGAGATTCGGGGGGGAGGGGGAAGCCAGATCTTTGTTTACATTCATTTTGTTCTGTTTGACTCCATCAGCTAATTGATGATGATGATTGTTAATCTCTGTTGGTGCCTGCACTACGGATTTCATTCCTATCAGTGATTGCTGTTGAAACTTTGCTCCACTGGAACCAGCCTGTGATTAGATTTCCAGCAGCCACAGTTTCACAGAGCTCCTCCAAATTGTTGGGTACCCTGGCCCGGGCACTTTGCACCTATTTTTGTTTGTGATTTACTTTGCTCTGTAGCAGAGCTCTGAAAGCCCGGGTGTCGCTGCCACTCTGCTGAACCAGGCTAGGTAGCAGGTGTCAGTGAAAGTTTAATTTGGAAGCTCATGAATTCAAAAGAAGAGCTTAGCGGTTATCCCACACAGAGAGCTTCTGTGGCCTGCTCCTGGAAAAGAGAAAATCCCGGGGACATGAAAGGAATTGATGAGACGCCAGACATCTGACAAAATGAAATCTCAGGATAAACTAGGGATGGCTCTCTCATCAGATGGTGAGCATCATTAATAAACAAAATCGATTAGTGACTATATTTCTGATTTTCACTTAGGAGACTGTTCAGGTTTGCCATTCACCCCCTCTGGTTGTGTACATACAGCCTATTCTCCGAAGAGCTGCAACTTTTAAGTCTCGCAGTAAACCACAGCATCTCAGGGTAAGCGTCTAACATAAAAAAAAAAACATCTCTGTGTTTGGGAAGCACGTTAATCTATCTGCACACAAGACAAGTCAGCTCCAGACAGAAACCGACACTGGCACACAACCGAACGGGGCTTTCCTAACCTCTCCAAAACCTTACAAGAAAACACAACCGACCCGGTATTGCTTTGTCCCCGCCGTGCCCGCCCTGCCCGGCCCCACCGCTCGCCGCCCGCTCCCTGCCTGCGGCTCCGAGCTCCCACTGGCAGCAAGGAGCCCAGGGCGGGCAGAGGAGCGCCCACAGCCCTCCTCCCCGACCCCACCTGCAGACCTGGCGAGGCGCAGCGGTCCCCCTGCTGCTGGCGCACGAGCCGAAGTCCGGGCGAGCTGCGCTCCCGACCCGGCGAGACGCCGGCGCCTACAAACTCTACTTTGCCTCGCAGCCCCTCGGTGCCGGCGCGCAGCCCGAGCCCCGGGGGCTGGCGGCTCCGTGCAGCCCCCACCCCAACTTGCGTCCGCCCCCACCGCCACCTGCCCGGCGCCGCCCCGCAGCCACCGGGGGCTGAGGGGATCCGGGGGGTCCCAGCGCGGCCCCACGGCAAGTTTAGGCACTTTCCCCAAGTGCCCCGGGGGGGCCGCCCCGCGCACCACTGACCTGCTCCGCGCAGCCTCCGCGCTGTTCTGCGCGGCTCGGTGGGGCGGGAGGAGGGCGCGCTGCGGGACGGCCCCCCCGGGGCTCCGGCAGCCACCGCCCCCGCCCCGCCTCCGCCGGCCCCGGTCCCGGCCCCGGCTCTGGCCCCGGCCCCGGCCCCGG